>NW_028253163.1:0-44243 GCF_964263255.1 Lissotriton vulgaris
TAATTTTAGCTCTAACACTGATGATCCACCTACAAATGTGAACTGACGTTCAAAAATAAAACATTTGAAAACGGACCATTTTCCACATTTCTGAAGCATGACGTAATGGGGGGGTGTTATCTCTTTTGTCGAAAATCAGCCGTTTTTGCTCGAACATTAAATGCCTCCAAATGGTATTTAATTAACTTCCCGAGCGCCTGGAAGCATGAAAATCACTTTAAACATGCTAATTTTAGCTCTAACACTGATGATCCACCTACAAATGTGAACTGACGTTCAAAAATAAAACATTTGAAAACGGACCATTTTCCACATTTCTGAAGCATGACGTAATGGGGGGGTGTTATCTCTTTTGTCGAAAATCAGCCGTTTTTGCTCGAACATTAAATGCCTCCAAATGGTATTTAATTAACTTCCCGAGCCCCTGGAAGCATGAAAATCACTTTAAACATGCTAATTTTAGCTCTAACACTGATGATCCACCTACAAATGTGAACTGACATTCAAAAATAAAACATTTGAAAACGGACCATTTTCCACATTTCTGAAGCATGACGTAATGGGGGGGTGTTATCTCTTTTGTCGAAAATCAGCCGTTTTTGCTCGAACATTAAATGCCTCCAAATGGTATTTAATTAACTTCCCGGGGTGAAGAAACCCTTTTTGAGAACTCAGAGTGAGTAAATTGGCCATTTTCATGCACTTTTAACCATTCCATTAATCTTGTGTTTTGGGCCCCTGGAAGCATGAAAATCACTTTAAACATGCTAATTTTAGCTCTAACACTGATGATCCACCTACAAATGTGAACTGACGTTCAAAAATAAAACATTTGAAAACGGACCATTTTCCACATTTCTGAAGCATGACGTAATGGGGGGGTGTTATCTCTTTTGTCGAAAATCAGCCGTTTTTGCTCGAACATTAAATGCCTCCAAATGGTATTTAATTAACTTCCCGAGCCCCTGGAAGCATGAAAATCACTTTAAACATGCTAATTTTAGCTCTAACACTGATTATCCACCTACAAATGTGAACTGACGTTCAAAAATAAAACATTTGAAAACGGACCATTTTCCACATTTCTGAAGCATGACGTAATGGGGGGGTGTTATCTCTTTTGTCGAAAATCAGCCGTTTTTGCTCGAACATTAAATGCCTCCAAATGGTATTTAATTAACTTCCCGGGGTGAAGAAACCCTTTTTGAGAACTCAGAGTGAGCAAATTGGCCATTTTCATGCACTTTTAACCATTCCATAAATCTTGTGTTTTGGGCCCCTGGAAGCATGAAAATCACTTTAAACATGCTAATTTTAGCTCTAACACTGATGATCCACCTACAAATGTGAACTGACGTTCAAAAATAAAACATTTGAAAACGGACCATTTTCCACATTTCTGAAGCATGACGTAATGGGGGGGTGTTATCTCTTTTGTCGAAAATCAGCCGTTTTTGCTCGAACATTAAATGCCTCCAAATGGTATTTAATTAACTTCCCGAGCCCCTGGAAGCATGAAAATCACTTTAAACATGCTAATTTTAGCTCTAACACTGATGATCCACCTACAAATGTGAACTGACGTTCAAAAATAAAACATTTGAAAACGGACCATTTTCCACATTTCTGAAGCATGACGTAATGGGGGGGGTGTTATCTCTTTTGTCGAAAATCAGCCGTTTTTGCTCGAACATTAAATGCCTCCAAATGGTATTTAATTAACTTCCCGGGGTGAAGAAACCCTTTTTGAGAACTCAGAGTGAGTAAATTGGCCATTTTCATGCACTTTTAACCATTCCATAAATCTTGTGTTTTGGGCCCCTGGAAGCATGAAAATCACTTTAAACATGCTAATTTTAGCTCTAACACTGATGATCTACCTACAAATGTGAACTGACGTTCAAAAATAAAACATTTGAAAACGGACCATTTTCCACATTTCTGAAGCATGACGTAATGGGGGGGTGTTATCTCTTTTGTCGAAAATCAGCCGTTTTTGCTCGAACATTAAATGCCTCCAAATGGTATTTATTTCACTTCCCGAGCCCCTGGAAGCATGAAAATCACTTTAAACATGCTAATTTTAGCTCTAACACTGATGATCCACCTACAAATGTGAACTGACGTTCAAAAATAAAACATTTGAAAACGGACCATTTTCCACATTTCTGAAGCATGACGTAATGGGGGGGTGTTATCTCTTTTGTCGAAAATCAGCCGTTTTTGCTCGAACATTAAATGCCTCCAAATGGTATTTAATTAACTTCCCGGGGTGAAGAAACCCTTTTTGAGAACTCAGAGTGAGTAAATTGGCCATTTTCATGCACTTTTAACCATTCCATAAATCTTGTGTTTTGGGCCCCTGGAAGCATGAAAATCACTTTAAACATGCTAATTTTAGCTCTAACACTGATGATCCACCTACAAATGTGAACTGACGTTCAAAAATAAAACATTTGAAAACGGACCATTTTCCACATTTCTGAAGCATGACGTAATGGGGGGGTGTTATCTCTTTTGTCGAAAATCAGCCGTTTTTGCTCGAACATTAAATGCCTCCAAATGGTATTTAATTAACTTCCCGAGCGCCTGGAAGCATGAAAATCACTTTAAACATGCTAATTTTAGCTCTAACACTGATGATCCACCTACAAATGTGAACTGACGTTCAAAAATAAAACATTTGAAAACGGACCATTTTCCACATTTCTGAAGCATGACGTAATGGGGGGGTGTTATCTCTTTTGTCGAAAATCAGCCGTTTTTGCTCGAACATTAAATGCCTCCAAATGGTATTTAATTAACTTCCCGAGCCCCTGGAAGCATGAAAATCACTTTAAACATGCTAATTTTAGCTCTAACACTGATGATCCACCTACAAATGTGAACTGACATTCAAAAATAAAACATTTGAAAACGGACCATTTTCCACATTTCTGAAGCATGACGTAATGGGGGGGTGTTATCTCTTTTGTCGAAAATCAGCCGTTTTTGCTCGAACATTAAATGCCTCCAAATGGTATTTAATTAATTTCCCGAGCCCCTGGAAGCATGAAAATCACTTTAAACATGCTAATTTTAGCTCTAACACTGATGATCCACCTACAAATGTGAACTGACGTTCAAAAATAAAACATTTGAAAACGGACCATTTTCCACATTTCTGAAGCATGACGTAATGGGGGGGTGTTATCTCTTTTGTCGAAAATCAGCCGTTTTTGCTCGAACATTAAATGCCTCCAAATGGTATTTAATTAACTTCCCGGGGTGAAGAAACCCTTTTTGAGAACTCAGAGTGAGTAAATTGGCCATTTTCATGCACTTTTAACCATTCCATTAATCTTGTGTTTTGGGCCCCTGGAAGCATGAAAATCACTTTAAACATGCTAATTTTAGCTCTAACACTGATGATCCACCTACAAATGTGAACTGACGTTCAAAAATAAAACATTTGAAAACGGACCATTTTCCACATTTCTGAAGCATGACGTAATGGGGGGGTGTTATCTCTTTTGTCGAAAATCAGCCGTTTTTGCTCGAACATTAAATGCCTCCAAATGGTATTTATTTCACTTCCCGAGCCCCTGGAAGCATGAAAATCACTTTAAACATGCTAATTTTAGCTCTAACACTGATGATCCACCTACAAATGTGAACTGACGTTCAAAAATAAAACATTTGAAAACGGACCATTTTCCACATTTCTGAAGCATGACGTAATGGGGGGGTGTTATCTCTTTTGTCGAAAATCAGCCGTTTTTGCTCGAACATTAAATGCCTCCAAATGGTATTTAATTAACTTCCCGGGGTGAAGAAACCCTTTTTGAGAACTCAGAGTGAGTAAATTGGCCATTTTCATGCACTTTTAACCATTCCATAAATCTTGTGTTTTGGGCCCCTGGAAGCATGAAAATCACTTTAAACATGCTAATTTTAGCTCTAACACTGATGATCCACCTACAAATGTGAACTGACGTTCAAAAATAAAACATTTGAAAACGGACCATTTTCCACATTTCTGAAGCATGACGTAATGGGGGGGTGTTATCTCTTTTGTCGAAAATCAGCCGTTTTTGCTCGAACATTAAATGCCTCCAAATGGTATTTAATTAACTTCCCGAGCGCCTGGAAGCATGAAAATCACTTTAAACATGCTAATTTTAGCTCTAACACTGATGATCCACCTACAAATGTGAACTGACGTTCAAAAATAAAACATTTGAAAACGGACCATTTTCCACATTTCTGAAGCATGACGTAATGGGGGGGTGTTATCTCTTTTGTCGAAAATCAGCCGTTTTTGCTCGAACATTAAATGCCTCCAAATGGTATTTAATTAACTTCCCGAGCCCCTGGAAGCATGAAAATCACTTTAAACATGCTAATTTTAGCTCTAACACTGATGATCCACCTACAAATGTGAACTGACATTCAAAAATAAAACATTTGAAAACGGACCATTTTCCACATTTCTGAAGCATGACGTAATGGGGGGGTGTTATCTCTTTTGTCGAAAATCAGCCGTTTTTGCTCGAACATTAAATGCCTCCAAATGGTATTTAATTAACTTCCCGGGGTGAAGAAACCCTTTTTGAGAACTCAGAGTGAGTAAATTGGCCATTTTCATGCACTTTTAACCATTCCATTAATCTTGTGTTTTGGGCCCCTGGAAGCATGAAAATCACTTTAAACATGCTAATTTTAGCTCTAACACTGATGATCCACCTACAAATGTGAACTGACGTTCAAAAATAAAACATTTGAAAACGGACCATTTTCCACATTTCTGAAGCATGACGTAATGGGGGGGTGTTATCTCTTTTGTCGAAAATCAGCCGTTTTTGCTCGAACATTAAATGCCTCCAAATGGTATTTAATTAACTTCCCGAGCCCCTGGAAGCATGAAAATCACTTTAAACATGCTAATTTTAGCTCTAACACTGATTATCCACCTACAAATGTGAACTGACGTTCAAAAATAAAACATTTGAAAACGGACCATTTTCCACATTTCTGAAGCATGACGTAATGGGGGGGTGTTATCTCTTTTGTCGAAAATCAGCCGTTTTTGCTCGAACATTAAATGCCTCCAAATGGTATTTAATTAACTTCCCGGGGTGAAGAAACCCTTTTTGAGAACTCAGAGTGAGCAAATTGGCCATTTTCATGCACTTTTAACCATTCCATAAATCTTGTGTTTTGGGCCCCTGGAAGCATGAAAATCACTTTAAACATGCTAATTTTAGCTCTAACACTGATGATCCACCTACAAATGTGAACTGACGTTCAAAAATAAAACATTTGAAAACGGACCATTTTCCACATTTCTGAAGCATGACGTAATGGGGGGGTGTTATCTCTTTTGTCGAAAATCAGCCGTTTTTGCTCGAACATTAAATGCCTCCAAATGGTATTTAATTAACTTCCCGAGTCCCTGGAAGCATGAAAATCACTTTAAACATGCTAATTTTAGCTCTAACACTGATGATCCACCTACAAATGTGAACTGACGTTCAAAAATAAAACATTTGAAAACGGACCATTTTCCACATTTCTGAAGCATGACGTAATGGGGGGGGTGTTATCTCTTTTGTCGAAAATCAGCCGTTTTTGCTCGAACATTAAATGCCTCCAAATGGTATTTAATTAACTTCCCGGGGTGAAGAAACCCTTTTTGAGAACTCAGAGTGAGTAAATTGGCCATTTTCATGCACTTTTAACCATTCCATAAATCTTGTGTTTTGGGCCCCTGGAAGCATGAAAATCACTTTAAACATGCTAATTTTAGCTCTAACACTGATGATCTACCTACAAATGTGAACTGACGTTCAAAAATAAAACATTTGAAAACGGACCATTTTCCACATTTCTGAAGCATGACGTAATGGGGGGGTGTTATCTCTTTTGTCGAAAATCAGCCGTTTTTGCTCGAACATTAAATGCCTCCAAATGGTATTTATTTCACTTCCCGAGCCCCTGGAAGCATGAAAATCACTTTAAACATGCTAATTTTAGCTCTAACACTGATGATCCACCTACAAATGTGAACTGACGTTCAAAAATAAAACATTTGAAAACGGACCATTTTCCACATTTCTGAAGCATGACGTAATGGGGGGGTGTTATCTCTTTTGTCGAAAATCAGCCGTTTTTGCTCGAACATTAAATGCCTCCAAATGGTATTTAATTAACTTCCCGGGGTGAAGAAACCCTTTTTGAGAACTCAGAGTGAGTAAATTGGCCATTTTCATGCACTTTTAACCATTCCATAAATCTTGTGTTTTGGGCCCCTGGAAGCATGAAAATCACTTTAAACATGCTAATTTTAGCTCTAACACTGATGATCCACCTACAAATGTGAACTGACGTTCAAAAATAAAACATTTGAAAACGGACCATTTTCCACATTTCTGAAGCATGACGTAATGGGGGGGTGTTATCTCTTTTGTCGAAAATCAGCCGTTTTTGCTCGAACATTAAATGCCTCCAAATGGTATTTAATTAACTTCCCGAGCGCCTGGAAGCATGAAAATCACTTTAAACATGCTAATTTTAGCTCTAACACTGATGATCCACCTACAAATGTGAACTGACGTTCAAAAATAAAACATTTGAAAACGGACCATTTTCCACATTTCTGAAGCATGACGTAATGGGGGGGTGTTATCTCTTTTGTCGAAAATCAGCCGTTTTTGCTCGAACATTAAATGCCTCCAAATGGTATTTAATTAACTTCCCGAGCCCCTGGAAGCATGAAAATCACTTTAAACATGCTAATTTTAGCTCTAACACTGATGATCCACCTACAAATGTGAACTGACATTCAAAAATAAAACATTTGAAAACGGACCATTTTCCACATTTCTGAAGCATGACGTAATGGGGGGGTGTTATCTCTTTTGTCGAAAATCAGCCGTTTTTGATCGAACATTAAATGCCTCCAAATGGTATTTAATTAACTTCCCGGGGTGAAGAAACCCTTTTTGAGAACTCAGAGTGAGTAAATTGGCCATTTTCATGCACTTTAAACCATTCCATAAATCTTGTGTTTTGGGCCCCTGGAAGCATGAAAATCACTTTAAACATGCTAATTTTAGCTCTAACACTGATGATCCACCTACAAATGTTAACTGACGTTCAAAAATAAAACATTTGAAAACGGACCATTTTCCACATTTCTGAAGCATGACGTAATGGGGGGGTGTTATCTCTTTTGTCGAAAATCAGCCGTTTTTGCTCGAACATTAAATGCCTCCAAATGGTATTTAATTAACTTCCCGGGGTGAAGAAACCCTTTTTGAGAACTCAGATTGAGTAAATTGGCCATTTTCATGCACTTTTAACCATTCCATTAATCTTGTGTTTTGGGCCCCTGGAAGCATGAAAATCACTTTAAACATGCTAATTTTAGCTCTAACACTGATGATCCACCTACAAATGTGAACTGACGTTCAAAAATAAAACATTTGAAAACGGACCATTTTCCACATTTCTGAAGCATGACGTAATGGGGGGGTGTTATCTCTTTTGTCGAAAATCAGCCGTTTTTGCTCGAACATTAAATGCCTCCAAATGGTATTTAATTAACTTCCCGAGCCCCTGGAAGCATGAAAATCACTTTAAACATGCTAATTTTAGCTCTAACACTGATGATCCACCTACAAATGTGAACTGACGTTCAAAAATAAAACATTTGAAAACGGACCATTTTCCACATTTCTGAAGCATGACGTAATGGGGGGGTGTTATCTCTTTTGTCGAAAATCAGCCGTTTTTGCTCGAACATTAAATGCCTCCAAATGGTATTTAATTAACTTCCCGGGGTGAAGAAACCCTTTTTGAGAACTCAGAGTGAGTAAATTGGCCATTTTCATGCACTTTTAACCATTCCATTAATCTTGTGTTTTGGGCCCCTGGAAGCATGAAAATCACTTTAAACATGCTAATTTTAGCTCTAACACTGATGATCCACCTACAAATGTGAACTGACGTTCAAAAATAAAACATTTGAAAACGGACCATTTTCCACATTTCTGAAGCATGACGTAATGGGGGGGTGTTATCTCTTTTGTCGAAAATCAGCCGTTTTTGCTCGAACATTAAATGCCTCCAAATGGTATTTAATTAACTTCCCGAGCCCCTGGAAGCATGAAAATCACTTTAAACATGCTAATTTTAGCTCTAACACTGATTATCCACCTACAAATGTGAACTGACGTTCAAAAATAAAACATTTGAAAACGGACAATTTTCCACATTTCTGAAGCATGACGTAATGGGGGGGTGTTATCTCTTTTGTCGAAAATCAGCCGTTTTTGCTCGAACATTAAATGCCTCCAAATGGTATTTAATTAACTTCCCGGGGTGAAGAAACCCTTTTTGAGAACTCAGAGTGAGTAAATTGGCCATTTTCATGCACTTTTAACCATTCCATAAATCTTGTGTTTTGGGCCCCTGGAAGCATGAAAATCACTTTAAACATGCTAATTTTAGCTCTAACACTGATGATCCACCTACAAATGTGAACTGACGTTCAAAAATAAAACATTTGAAAACGGACCATTTTCCACATTTCTGAAGCATGACGTAATGGGGGGGTGTTATCTCTTTTGTCGAAAATCAGCCGTTTTTGCTCGAACATTAAATGCCTCCAAATGGTATTTAATTAACTTCCCGGGGTGAAGAAACCCTTTTTGAGAACTCAGAGTGAGTAAATTGGCCATTTTCATGCACTTTTAACCATTCCATAAATCTTGTGTTTTGAGCCCCTGGAAGCATGAAAATCACTTTAAACATGCTAATTTTAGCTCTAACACTGATGATCCACCTACAAATGTGAACTGACGTTCAAAAATAAAACATTTGAAAACGGACCATTTTCCACATTTCTGAAGCATGACGTAATGGGGGGTGTTATCTCTTTTGTCGAAAATCAGCTGTTTTTGCTCGAACATTAAATGCCTCCAAATGGTATTTATTTCACTTCCCGGGGTGAAGAAACCCTTTTTGAGAACTCAGAGTGAGTAAATTGGCCATTTTCATGCACTTTTAACCATTCCATTAATCTTGTGTTTTGGGCCCCTGGAAGCATGAAAATCACTTTAAACATGCTAATTTTAGCTCTAACACTGATGATCCACCTACAAATGTGAACTGACGTTCAAAAATAAAACTTTTGAAAACGGACCATTTTCCACATTTCTGAAGCATGACGTAATGGGGGGGTGTTATCTCTTTTGTCGAAAATCAGCCGTTTTTGCTCGAACATTAAATGCCTCCAAATGGTATTTAATTAATTTCCCGAGCCCCTGGAAGCATGAAAATCACTTTAAACATGCTAATTTTAGCTCTAACACTGATGATCCACCTACAAATGTGAACTGACGTTCAAAAATAAAACATTTGAAAACGGACCATTTTCCACATTTCTGAAGCATGACGTAATGGGGGGGTGTTATCTCTTTTGTCGAAAATCAGCCGTTTTTGCTCGAACATTAAATGCCTCCAAATGGTATTTAATTAACTTCCCGGGGTGAAGAAACCCTTTTTGAGAACTCAGAGTGAGTAAATTGGCCATTTTCATGCACTTTTAACCATTCCATTAATCTTGTGTTTTGGGCCCCTGGAAGCATGAAAATCACTTTAAACATGCTAATTTTAGCTCTAACACTGATGATCCACCTACAAATGTGAACTGACGTTCAAAAATAAAACATTTGAAAACGGACCATTTTCCACATTTCTGAAGCATGACGTAATGGGGGGGTGTTATCTCTTTTGTCGAAAATCAGCCGTTTTTGCTCGAACATTAAATGCCTCCAAATGGTATTTAATTAACTTCCCGAGCCCCTGGAAGCATGAAAATCACTTTAAACATGCTAATTTTAGCTCTAACACTGATGATCCACCTACAAATGTGAACTGACGTTCAAAAATAAAACATTTGAAAACGGACCATTTTCCACATTTCTGAAGCATGACGTAATGGGGGGGTGTTATCTCTTTTGTCGAAAATCAGCCGTTTTTGCTCGAACATTAAATGCCTCCAAATGGTATTTAATTAACTTCCCGGGGTGAAGAAACCCTTTTTGAGAACTCAGAGTGAGTAAATTGGCCATTTTCATGCACTTTTAACCATTCCATAAATCTTGTGTTTTGGGCCCCTGGAAGCATGAAAATCACTTTAAACATGCTAATTTTAGCTCTAACACTGATGATCCACCTACAAATGTGAACTGACGTTCAAAAATAAAACATTTGAAAACGGACCATTTTCCACATTTCTGAAGCATGACGTAATCGGGGGGTGTTATCTCTTTTGTCGAAAATCAGCCGTTTTTGCTCGAACATTAAATGCCTCCAAATGGTATTTAATTAACTTCCCGAGCCCCTGGAAGCATGAAAATCACTTTAAACATGCTAATTTGAGCTCTAACACTGATGATCCACCTACAAATGTGAACTGAAGTTCAAAAATAAAACATTTGAAAACGGACCATTTTCCACATTTCTGAAGCATGACGTAATGGGGGGGTGTTATCTCTTTTGTCGAAAATCAGCTGTTTTTGCTCGAACATTAAATGCCTCCAAATGGTATTTATTTCACTTCCCGGGGTGAAGAAACCCTTTTTGAGAACTCAGAGTGAGTAAATTGGCCATTTTCATGCACTTTTAACCATTCCATTAATCTTGTGTTTTGGGCCCCTGGAAGCATGAAAATCACTTTAAACATGCTAATTTTAGATCTAACACTGATGATCCACCTACAAATGTGAACTGACGTTCAAAAATAAAACTTTTGAAAACGGACCATTTTCCACATTTCTGAAGCATGACGTAATGGGGGGGTGTTATCTCTTTTGTCGAAAATCAGCCGTTTTTGCTCGAACATTAAATGCCTCCAAATGGTATTTAATTAACTTCCCATGCCCCTGGAAGCATGAAAATCACTTTAAACATGCTAATTTTAGCTCTAACACTGATGATCCACCTACAAATGTGAACTGACGTTCAAAAATAAAACATTTGAAAACGGACCATTTTCCACATTTCTGAAGCATGACGTAATGGGGGGGTGTTATCTCTTTTGTCGAAAATCAGCCGTTTTTGCTCGAACATTAAATGCCTCCAAATGGTATTTAATTAACTTCCCGAGCCCCTGGAAGCATGAAAATCACTTTAAACATGCTAATTTTAGCTCTAACACTGATGATCCACCTACAAATGTGAACTGACGTTCAAAAATAAAACATTTGAAAACGGACCATTTTCCACATTTCTGAAGCATGACGTAATGGGGGGGTGTTATCTCTTTTGTCGAAAATCAGCCGTTTTTGCTCGAACATTAAATGCCTCCAAATGGTATTTAATTAACTTCCCGGGGTGAAGAAACCCTTTTTGAGAACTCAGAGTGAGTAAATTGGCCATTTTCATGCACTTTAACCCATTCCATAAATCTTGTGTTTTGGGCCCCTGGAAGCATGAAAATCACTTTAAACATGCTAATTTTAGCTCTAACACTGATGATCCACCTACAAATGTTAACTGACGTTCAAAAATAAAACATTTGAAAACGGACCATTTTCCACATTTCTGAAGCATGACGTAATGGGGGGGTGTTATCTCTTTTGTCGAAAATCAGCCGTTTTTGCTCGAACATTAAATGCCTCCAAATGGTATTTAATTAACTTCCCGGGGTGAAGAAACCCTTTTTGAGAACTCAGATTGAGTAAATTGGCCATTTTCATGCACTTTTAACCATTCCATTAATCTTGTGTTTTGGGCCCCTGGAAGCATGAAAATCACTTTAAACATGCTAATTTTAGCTCTAACACTGATGATCCACCTACAAATGTGAACTGACGTTCAAAAATAAAACATTTGAAAACGGACCATTTTCCACATTTCTGAAGCATGACGTAATGGGGGGGTGTTATCTCTTTTGTCGAAAATCAGCCGTTTTTGCTCGAACATTAAATGCCTCCAAATGGTATTTAATTAACTTCCCGAGCCCCTGGAAGCATGAAAATCACTTTAAACATGCTAATTTTAGCTCTAACACTGATGATCCACCTACAAATGTGAACTGACGTTCAAAAATAAAACATTTGAAAACGGACCATTTTCCACATTTCTGAAGCATGACGTAATGGGGGGGTGTTATCTCTTTTGTCGAAAATCAGCCGTTTTTGCTCGAACATTAAATGCCTCCAAATGGTATTTAATTAACTTCCCGGGGTGAAGAAACCCTTTTTGAGAACTCAGAGTGAGTAAATTGGCCATTTTCATGCACTTTTAACCATTCCATTAATCTTGTGTTTTGGGCCCCTGGAAGCATGAAAATCACTTTAAACATGCTAATTTTAGCTCTAACACTGATGATCCACCTACAAATGTGAACTGACGTTCAAAAATAAAACATTTGAAAACGGACCATTTTCCACATTTCTGAAGCATGACGTAATGGGGGGGTGTTATCTCTTTTGTCGAAAATCAGCCGTTTTTGCTCGAACATTAAATGCCTCCAAATGGTATTTAATTAACTTCCCGAGCCCCTGGAAGCATGAAAATCACTTTAAACATGCTAATTTTAGCTCTAACACTGATTATCCACCTACAAATGTGAACTGACGTTCAAAAATAAAACATTTGAAAACGGACCATTTTCCACATTTCTGAAGCATGACGTAATGGGGGGGTGTTATCTCTTTTGTCGAAAATCAGCCGTTTTTGCTCGAACATTAAATGCCTCCAAATGGTATTTAATTAACTTCCCGGGGTGAAGAAACCCTTTTTGAGAACTCAGAGTGAGCAAATTGGCCATTTTCATGCACTTTTAACCATTCCATAAATCTTGTGTTTTGGGCCCCTGGAAGCATGAAAATCACTTTAAACATGCTAATTTTAGCTCTAACACTGATGATCCACCTACAAATGTGAACTGACGTTCAAAAATAAAACATTTGAAAACGGACCATTTTCCACATTTCTGAAGCATGACGTAATGGGGGGGGTGTTATCTCTTTTGTCGAAAATCAGCCGTTTTTGCTCGAACATTAAATGCCTCCAAATGGTATTTAATTAACTTCCCGAGCCCCTGGAAGCATGAAAATCACTTTAAACATGCTAATTTTAGCTCTAACACTGATGATCCACCTACAAATGTGAACTGACGTTCAAAAATAAAACATTTGAAAACGGACCATTTTCCACATTTCTGAAGCATGACGTAATGGGGGGGGTGTTATCTCTTTTGTCGAAAATCAGCCGTTTTTGCTCGAACATTAAATGCCTCCAAATGGTATTTAATTAACTTCCCGGGGTGAAGAAACCCTTTTTGAGAACTCAGAGTGAGTAAATTGGCCATTTTCATGCACTTTTAACCATTCCATAAATCTTGTGTTTTGGGCCCCTGGAAGCATGAAAATCACTTTAAACATGCTAATTTTAGCTCTAACACTGATGATCCACCTACAAATGTGAACTGACGTTCAAAAATAAAACATTTGAAAACGGACCATTTTCCACATTTCTGAAGCATGACGTAATGGGGGGGTGTTATCTCTTTTGTCGAAAATCAGCCGTTTTTGCTCGAACATTAAATGCCTCCAAATGGTATTTAATTAACTTCCCGAGCGCCTGGAAGCATGAAAATCACTTTAAACATGCTAATTTTAGCTCTAACACTGATGATCCACCTACAAATGTGAACTGACGTTCAAAAATAAAACATTTGAAAACGGACCATTTTCCACATTTCTGAAGCATGACGTAATGGGGGGGTGTTATCTCTTTTGTCGAAAATCAGCCGTTTTTGCTCGAACATTAAATGCCTCCAAATGGTATTTAATTAACTTCCCGAGCCCCTGGAAGCATGAAAATCACTTTAAACATGCTAATTTTAGCTCTAACACTGATGATCCACCTACAAATGTGAACTGACGTTCAAAAATAAAACATTTGAAAACGGACCATTTTCCACATTTCTGAAGCATGACGTAATGGGGGGGTGTTATCTCTTTTGTCGAAAATCAGCCGTTTTTGCTCGAACATTAAATGCCTCCAAATGGTATTTAATTAACTTCCCGGGGTGAAGAAACCCTTTTTGAGAACTCAGAGTGAGTAAATTGGCCATTTTCATGCACTTTAAACCATTCCATAAATCTTGTGTTTTGGGCCCCTGGAAGCATGAAAATCACTTTAAACATGCTAATTTTAGCTCTAACACTGATGATCCACCTACAAATGTTAACTGACGTTCAAAAATAAAACATTTGAAAACGGACCATTTTCCACATTTCTGAAGCATGACGTAATGGGGGGGTGTTATCTCTTTTGTCGAAAATCAGCCGTTTTTGCTCGAACATTAAATGCCTCCAAATGGTATTTAATTAACTTCCCGGGGTGAAGAAACCCTTTTTGAGAACTCAGATTGAGTAAATTGGCCATTTTCATGCACTTTTAACCATTCCATTAATCTTGTGTTTTGGGCCCCTGGAAGCATGAAAATCACTTTAAACATGCTAATTTTAGCTCTAACACTGATGATCCACCTACAAATGTGAACTGACGTTCAAAAATAAAACATTTGAAAACGGACCATTTTCCACATTTCTGAAGCATGACGTAATGAGGGGGTGTTATCTCTTTTGTCGAAAATCAGCCGTTTTTGCTCGAACATTAAATGCCTCCAAATGGTATTTAATTAACTTCCCGAGCCCCTGGAAGCATGAAAATCACTTTAAACATGCTAATTTTAGCTCTAACACTGATGATCCACCTACAAATGTGAACTGACGTTCAAAAATAAAACATTTGAAAACGGACCATTTTCCACATTTCTGAAGCATGACGTAATGGGGGGGTGTTATCTCTTTTGTCGAAAATCAGCCGTTTTTGCTCGAACATTAAATGCCTCCAAATGGTATTTAATTAACTTCCCGGGGTGAAGAAACCCTTTTTGAGAACTCAGAGTGAGTAAATTGGCCATTTTCATGCACTTTTAACCATTCCATTAATCTTGTGTTTTGGGCCCCTGGAAGCATGAAAATCACTTTAAACATGCTAATTTTAGCTCTAACACTGATGATCCACCTACAAATGTGAACTGACGTTCAAAAATAAAACATTTGAAAACGGACCATTTTCCACATTTCTGAAGCATGACGTAATGGGGGGGTGTTATCTCTTTTGTCGAAAATCAGCCGTTTTTGCTCGAACATTAAATGCCTCCAAATGGTATTTAATTAACTTCCCGAGCCCCTGGAAGCATGAAAATCACTTTAAACATGCTAATTTTAGCTCTAACACTGATTATCCACCTACAAATGTGAACTGACGTTCAAAAATAAAACATTTGAAAACGGACCATTTTCCACATTTCTGAAGCATGACGTAATGGGGGGGTGTTATCTCTTTTGTCGAAAATCAGCCGTTTTTGCTCGAACATTAAATGCCTCCAAATGGTATTTAATTAACTTCCCGGGGTGAAGAAACCCTTTTTGAGAACTCAGAGTGAGCAAATTGGCCATTTTCATGCACTTTTAACCATTCCATAAATCTTGTGTTTTGGGCCCCTGGAAGCATGAAAATCACTTTAAACATGCTAATTTTAGCTCTAACACTGATGATCCACCTACAAATGTGAACTGACGTTCAAAAATAAAACATTTGAAAATGGACCAATTTCCACATTTCTGAAGCATGACGTAATGGGGGGGTGTTATCTCTTTTGTCGAAAATCAGCCGTTTTTGCTCGAACATTAAATGCCTCCAAATGGTATTTAATTAACTTCCCGAGCCCCTGGAAGCATGAAAATCACTTTAAACATGCTAATTTTAGCTCTAACACTGATGATCCACCTACAAATGTGAACTGACGTTCAAAAATAAAACATTTGAAAACGGACCATTTTCCACATTTCTGAAGCATGACGTAATGGGGGGGGTGTTATCTCTTTTGTCGAAAATCAGCCGTTTTTGCTCGAACATTAAATGCCTCCAAATGGTATTTAATTAACTTCCCGGGGTGAAGAAACCCTTTTTGAGAACTCAGAGTGAGTAAATTGGCCATTTTCATGCACTTTTAACCATTCCATAAATCTTGTGTTTTGGGCCCCTGGAAGCATGAAAATCACTTTAAACATGCTAATTTTAGCTCTAACACTGATGATCTACCTACAAATGTGAACTGACGTTCAAAAATAAAACATTTGAAAACTGACCATTTTCCACATTTCTGAAGCATGACGTAATGGGGGGGTGTTATCTCTTTTGTCGAAAATCAGCCGTTTTTGCTCGAACATTAAATGCCTCCAAATGGTATTTATTTCACTTCCCGAGCCCCTGGAAGCATGAAAATCACTTTAAACATGCTAATTTTAGCTCTAACACTGATGATCCACCTACAAATGTGAACTGACGTTCAAAAATAAAACATTTGAAAACGGACCATTTTCCACATTTCTGAAGCATGACGTAATGGGGGGGTGTTATCTCTTTTGTCGAAAATCAGCCGTTTTTGCTCGAACATTAAATGCCTCCAAATGGTATTTAATTAACTTCCCGGGGTGAAGAAACCCTTTTTGAGAACTCAGAGTGAGTAAATTGGCCATTTTCATGCACTTTTAACCATTCCATAAATCTTGTGTTTTGGGCCCCTGGAAGCATGAAAATCACTTTAAACATGCTAATTTTAGCTCTAACACTGATGATCCACCTACAAATGTGAACTGACGTTCAAAAATAAAACATTTGAAAACGGACCATTTTCCACATTTCTGAAGCATGACGTAATGGGGGGGTGTTATCTCTTTTGTCGAAAATCAGCCGTTTTTGCTCGAACATTAAATGCCTCCAAATGGTATTTAATTAACTTCCCGAGCGCCTGGAAGCATGAAAATCACTTTAAACATGCTAATTTTAGCTCTAACACTGATGATCCACCTACAAATGTGAACTGACGTTCAAAAATAAAACATTTGAAAACGGACCATTTTCCACATTTCTGAAGCATGACGTAATGGGGGGGTGTTATCTCTTTTGTCGAAAATCAGCCGTTTTTGCTCGAACATTAAATGCCTCCAAATGGTATTTAATTAACTTCCCGAGCCCCTGGAAGCATGAAAATCACTTTAAACATGCTAATTTTAGCTCTAACACTGATGATCCACCTACAAATGTGAACTGACATTCAAAAATAAAACATTTGAAAACGGACCATTTTCCACATTTCTGAAGCATGACGTAATGGGGGGGTGTTATCTCTTTTGTCGAAAATCAGCCGTTTTTGCTCGAACATTAAATGCCTCCAAATGGTATTTAATTAACTTCCCGGGGTGAAGAAACCCTTTTTGAGAACTCAGAGTGAGTAAATTGGCCATTTTCATGCACTTTAAACCATTCCATAAATCTTGTGTTTTGGGCCCCTGGAAGCATGAAAATCACTTTAAACATGCTAATTTTAGCTCTAACACTGATGATCCACCTACAAATGTTAACTGACGTTCAAAAATAAAACATTTGAAAACGGACCATTTTCCACATTTCTGAAGCATGACGTAATGGGGGGGTGTTATCTCTTTTGTCGAAAATCAGCCGTTTTTGCTCGAACATTAAATGCCTCCAAATGGTATTTAATTAACTTCCCGGGGTGAAGAAACCCTTTTTGAGAACTCAGATTGAGTAAATTGGCCATTTTCATGCACTTTTAACCATTCCATTAATCTTGTGTTTTGGGCCCCTGGAAGCATGAAAATCACTTTAAACATGCTAATTTTAGCTCTAACACTGATGATCCACCTACAAATGTGAACTGACGTTCAAAAATAAAACATTTGAAAACGGACCATTTTCCACATTTCTGAAGCATGACGTAATGGGGGGGTGTTATCTCTTTTGTCGAAAATCAGCCGTTTTTGCTCGAACATTAAATGCCTCCAAATGGTATTTAATTAACTTCCCGAGCCCCTGGAAGCATGAAAATCACTTTAAACATGCTAATTTTAGCTCTAACACTGATGATCCACCTACAAATGTGAACTGACGTTCAAAAATAAAACATTTGAAAACGGACCATTTTCCACATTTCTGAAGCATGACGTAATGGGGGGGTGTTATCTCTTTTGTCGAAAATCAGCCGTTTTTGCTCGAACATTAAATGCCTCCAAATGGTATTTAATTAACTTCCCGGGGTGAAGAAACCCTTTTTGAGAACTCAGAGTGAGTAAATTGGCCATTTTCATGCACTTTTAACCATTCCATTAATCTTGTGTTTTGGGCCCCTGGAAGCATGAAAATCACTTTAAACATGCTAATTTTAGCTCTAACACTGATGATCCACCTACAAATGTGAACTGACGTTCAAAAATAAAACATTTGAAAACGGACCATTTTCCACATTTCTGAAGCATGACGTAATGGGGGGGTGTTATCTCTTTTGTCGAAAATCAGCCGTTTTTGCTCGAACATTAAATGCCTCCAAATGGTATTTAATTAACTTCCCGAGCCCCTGGAAGCATGAAAATCACTTTAAACATGCTAATTTTAGCTCTAACACTGATTATCCACCTACAAATGTGAACTGACGTTCAAAAATAAAACATTTGAAAACGGACAATTTTCCACATTTCTGAAGCATGACGTAATGGGGGGGTGTTATCTCTTTTGTCGAAAATCAGCCGTTTTTGCTCGAACATTAAATGCCTCCAAATGGTATTTAATTAACTTCCCGGGGTGAAGAAACCCTTTTTGAGAACTCAGAGTGAGTAAATTGGCCATTTTCATGCACTTTTAACCATTCCATAAATCTTGTGTTTTGGGCCCCTGGAAGCATGAAAATCACTTTAAACATGCTAATTTTAGCTCTAACACTGATGATCCACCTACAAATGTGAACTGACGTTCAAAAATAAAACATTTGAAAACGGACCATTTTCCACATTTCTGAAGCATGACGTAATGGGGGGGTGTTATCTCTTTTGTCGAAAATCAGCCGTTTTTGCTCGAACATTAAATGCCTCCAAATGGTATTTAATTAACTTCCCGGGGTGAAGAAACCCTTTTTGAGAACTCAGAGTGAGTAAATTGGCCATTTTCATGCACTTTTAACCATTCCATAAATCTTGTGTTTTGAGCCCCTGGAAGCATGAAAATCACTTTAAACATGCTAATTTTAGCTCTAACACTGATGATCCACCTACAAATGTGAACTGACGTTCAAAAATAAAACATTTGAAAACGGACCATTTTCCACATTTCTGAAGCATGACGTAATGGGGGGTGTTATCTCTTTTGTCGAAAATCAGCTGTTTTTGCTCGAACATTAAATGCCTCCAAATGGTATTTATTTCACTTCCCGGGGTGAAGAAACCCTTTTTGAGAACTCAGAGTGAGTAAATTGGCCATTTTCATGCACTTTTAACCATTCCATTAATCTTGTGTTTTGGGCCCCTGGAAGCATGAAAATCACTTTAAACATGCTAATTTTAGCTCTAACACTGATGATCCACCTACAAATGTGAACTGACGTTCAAAAATAAAACTTTTGAAAACGGACCATTTTCCACATTTCTGAAGCATGACGTAATGGGGGGGTGTTATCTCTTTTGTCGAAAATCAGCCGTTTTTGCTCGAACATTAAATGCCTCCAAATGGTATTTAATTAATTTCCCGAGCCCCTGGAAGCATGAAAATCACTTTAAACATGCTAATTTTAGCTCTAACACTGATGATCCACCTACAAATGTGAACTGACGTTCAAAAATAAAACATTTGAAAACGGACCATTTTCCACATTTCTGAAGCATGACGTAATGGGGGGGTGTTATCTCTTTTGTCGAAAATCAGCCGTTTTTGCTCGAACATTAAATGCCTCCAAATGGTATTTAATTAACTTCCCGGGGTGAAGAAACCCTTTTTGAGAACTCAGAGTGAGTAAATTGGCCATTTTCATGCACTTTTAACCATTCCATTAATCTTGTGTTTTGGGCCCCTGGAAGCATGAAAATCACTTTAAACATGCTAATTTTAGCTCTAACACTGATGATCCACCTACAAATGTGAACTGACGTTCAAAAATAAAACATTTGAAAACGGACCATTTTCCACATTTCTGAAGCATGACGTAATGGGGGGGTGTTATCTCTTTTGTCGAAAATCAGCCGTTTTTGCTCGAACATTAAATGCCTCCAAATGGTATTTAATTAACTTCCCGAGCCCCTGGAAGCATGAAAATCACTTTAAACATGCTAATTTTAGCTCTAACACTGATGATCCACCTACAAATGTGAACTGACGTTCAAAAATAAAACATTTGAAAACGGACCATTTTCCACATTTCTGAAGCATGACGTAATGGGGGGGTGTTATCTCTTTTGTCGAAAATCAGCCGTTTTTGCTCGAACATTAAATGCCTCCAAATGGTATTTAATTAACTTCCCGGGGTGAAGAAACCCTTTTTGAGAACTCAGAGTGAGTAAATTGGCCATTTTCATGCACTTTTAACCATTCCATAAATCTTGTGTTTTGGGCCCCTGGAAGCATGAAAATCACTTTAAACATGCTAATTTTAGCTCTAACACTGATGATCCACCTACAAATGTGAACTGACGTTCAAAAATAAAACATTTGAAAACGGACCATTTTCCACATTTCTGAAGCATGACGTAATCGGGGGGTGTTATCTCTTTTGTCGAAAATCAGCCGTTTTTGCTCGAACATTAAATGCCTCCAAATGGTATTTAATTAACTTCCCGAGCCCCTGGAAGCATGAAAATCACTTTAAACATGCTAATTTGAGCTCTAACACTGATGATCCACCTACAAATGTGAACTGAAGTTCAAAAATAAAACATTTGAAAACGGACCATTTTCCACATTTCTGAAGCATGACGTAATGGGGGGGTGTTATCTCTTTTGTCGAAAATCAGCTGTTTTTGCTCGAACATTAAATGCCTCCAAATGGTATTTATTTCACTTCCCGGGGTGAAGAAACCCTTTTTGAGAACTCAGAGTGAGTAAATTGGCCATTTTCATGCACTTTTAACCATTCCATTAATCTTGTGTTTTGGGCCCCTGGAAGCATGAAAATCACTTTAAACATGCTAATTTTAGATCTAACACTGATGATCCACCTACAAATGTGAACTGACGTTCAAAAATAAAACTTTTGAAAACGGACCATTTTCCACATTTCTGAAGCATGACGTAATGGGGGGGTGTTATCTCTTTTGTCGAAAATCAGCCGTTTTTGCTCGAACATTAAATGCCTCCAAATGGTATTTAATTAACTTCCCATGCCCCTGGAAGCATGAAAATCACTTTAAACATGCTAATTTTAGCTCTAACACTGATGATCCACCTACAAATGTGAACTGACGTTCAAAAATAAAACATTTGAAAACGGACCATTTTCCACATTTCTGAAGCATGACGTAATGGGGGGGTGTTATCTCTTTTGTCGAAAATCAGCCGTTTTTGCTCGAACATTAAATGCCTCCAAATGGTATTTAATTAACTTCCCGGGGTGAAGAAACCCTTTTTGAGAACTCAGAGTGAGTAAATTGGCCATTTTCATGCACTTTTAACCATTCCATAAATCTTGTGTTTTGGGCCCCTGGAAGCATGAAAATCACTTTAAACATGCTAATTTTAGCTCTAACACTGATGATCCACCTACAAATGTGAACTGACGTTCAAAAATAAAACATTTGAAAACGGACCATTTTCCACATTTCTGAAGCATGACGTAATGGGGGGGTGTTATCTCTTTTGTCGAAAATCAGCCGTTTTTGCTCGAACATTAAATGCCTCCAAATGGTATTTATTTCACTTCCCGAGCCCCTGGAAGCATGAAAATCACTTTAAACATGCTAATTTTAGCTCTAACACTGATGATCCACCTACAAATGTGAACTGACGTTCAAAAATAAAACATTTGAAAACGGACCATTTTCCACATTTCTGAAGCATGACGTAATGGGGGGGTGTTATCTCTTTTGTCGAAAATCAGCCGTTTTTGCTCGAACATTAAATGCCTCCAAATGGTATTTAATTAACTTCCCGGGGTGAAGAAACCCTTTTTGAGAACTCAGAGTGAGTAAATTGGCCATTTTCATGCACTTTTAACCATTCCATAAATCTTGTGTTTTGGGCCCCTGGAAGCATGAAAATCACTTTAAACATGCTAATTTTAGCTCTAACACTGATGATCCACCTACAAATGTGAACTGACGTTCAAAAATAAAACATTTGAAAACGGACCATTTTCCACATTTCTGAAGCATGACGTAATGGGGGGGTGTTATCTCTTTTGTCGAAAATCAGCCGTTTTTGCTCGAACATTAAATGCCTCCAAATGGTATTTAATTAACTTCCCGAGCGCCTGGAAGCATGAAAATCACTTTAAACATGCTAATTTTAGCTCTAACACTGATGATCCACCTACAAATGTGAACTGACGTTCAAAAATAAAACATTTGAAAACGGACCATTTTCCACATTTCTGAAGCATGACGTAATGGGGGGGTGTTATCTCTTTTGTCGAAAATCAGCCGTTTTTGCTCGAACATTAAATGCCTCCAAATGGTATTTAATTAACTTCCCGAGCCCCTGGAAGCATGAAAATCACTTTAAACATGCTAATTTTAGCTCTAACACTGATGATCCACCTACAAATGTGAACTGACATTCAAAAATAAAACATTTGAAAACGGACCATTTTCCACATTTCTGAAGCATGACGTAATGGGGGGGTGTTATCTCTTTTGTCGAAAATCAGCCGTTTTTGCTCGAACATTAAATGCCTCCAAATGGTATTTAATTAACTTCCCGGGGTGAAGAAACCCTTTTTGAGAACTCAGAGTGAGTAAATTGGCCATTTTCATGCACTTTAAACCATTCCATAAATCTTGTGTTTTGGGCCCCTGGAAGCATGAAAATCACTTTAAACATGCTAATTTTAGCTCTAACACTGATGATCCACCTACAAATGTTAACTGACGTTCAAAAATAAAACATTTGAAAACGGACCATTTTCCACATTTCTGAAGCATGACGTAATGGGGGGGTGTTATCTCTTTTGTCGAAAATCAGCCGTTTTTGCTCGAACATTAAATGCCTCCAAATGGTATTTAATTAACTTCCCGGGGTGAAGAAACCCTTTTTGAGAACTCAGATTGAGTAAATTGGCCATTTTCATGCACTTTTAACCATTCCATTAATCTTGTGTTTTGGGCCCCTGGAAGCATGAAAATCACTTTAAACATGCTAATTTTAGCTCTAACACTGATGATCCACCTACAAATGTGAACTGACGTTCAAAAATAAAACATTTGAAAACGGACCATTTTCCACATTTCTGAAGCATGACGTAATGGGGGGGTGTTATCTCTTTTGTCGAAAATCAGCCGTTTTTGCTCGAACATTAAATGCCTCCAAATGGTATTTAATTAACTTCCCGAGCCCCTGGAAGCATGAAAATCACTTTAAACATGCTAATTTTAGCTCTAACACTGATGATCCACCTACAAATGTGAACTGACGTTCAAAAATAAAACATTTGAAAACGGACCATTTTCCACATTTCTGAAGCATGACGTAATGGGGGGGTGTTATCTCTTTTGTCGAAAATCAGCCGTTTTTGCTCGAACATTAAATGCCTCCAAATGGTATTTAATTAACTTCCCGGGGTGAAGAAACCCTTTTTGAGAACTCAGAGTGAGTAAATTGGCCATTTTCATGCACTTTTAACCATTCCATAAATCTTGTGTTTTGAGCCCCTGGAAGCATGAAAATCACTTTAAACATGCTAATTTTAGCTCTAACACTGATGATCCACCTACAAATGTGAACTGACGTTCAAAAATAAAACATTTGAAAACGGACCATTTTCCACATTTCTGAAGCATGACGTAATGGGGGGTGTTATCTCTTTTGTCGAAAATCAGCTGTTTTTGCTCGAACATTAAATGCCTCCAAATGGTATTTATTTCACTTCCCGGGGTGAAGAAACCCTTTTTGAGAACTCAGAGTGAGTAAATTGGCCATTTTCATGCACTTTTAACCATTCCATTAATCTTGTGTTTTGGGCCCCTGGAAGCATGAAAATCACTTTAAACATGCTAATTTTAGCTCTAACACTGATGATCCACCTACAAATGTGAACTGACGTTCAAAAATAAAACTTTTGAAAACGGACCATTTTCCACATTTCTGAAGCATGACGTAATGGGGGGGTGTTATCTCTTTTGTCGAAAATCAGCCGTTTTTGCTCGAACATTAAATGCCTCCAAATGGTATTTAATTAATTTCCCGAGCCCCTGGAAGCATGAAAATCACTTTAAACATGCTAATTTTAGCTCTAACACTGATGATCCACCTACAAATGTGAACTGACGTTCAAAAATAAAACATTTGAAAACGGACCATTTTCCACATTTCTGAAGCATGACGTAATGGGGGGGTGTTATCTCTTTTGTCGAAAATCAGCCGTTTTTGCTCGAACATTAAATGCCTCCAAATGGTATTTAATTAACTTCCCGGGGTGAAGAAACCCTTTTTGAGAACTCAGAGTGAGTAAATTGGCCATTTTCATGCACTTTTAACCATTCCATTAATCTTGTGTTTTGGGCCCCTGGAAGCATGAAAATCACTTTAAACATGCTAATTTTAGCTCTAACACTGATGATCCACCTACAAATGTGAACTGACGTTCAAAAATAAAACATTTGAAAACGGACCATTTTCCACATTTCTGAAGCATGACGTAATGGGGGGGTGTTATCTCTTTTGTCGAAAATCAGCCGTTTTTGCTCGAACATTAAATGCCTCCAAATGGTATTTAATTAACTTCCCGAGCCCCTGGAAGCATGAAAATCACTTTAAACATGCTAATTTTAGCTCTAACACTGATGATCCACCTACAAATGTGAACTGACGTTCAAAAATAAAACATTTGAAAACGGACCATTTTCCACATTTCTGAAGCATGACGTAATGGGGGGGTGTTATCTCTTTTGTCGAAAATCAGCCGTTTTTGCTCGAACATTAAATGCCTCCAAATGGTATTTAATTAACTTCCCGGGGTGAAGAAACCCTTTTTGAGAACTCAGAGTGAGTAAATTGGCCATTTTCATGCACTTTTAACCATTCCATAAATCTTGTGTTTTGGGCCCCTGGAAGCATGAAAATCACTTTAAACATGCTAATTTTAGCTCTAACACTGATGATCCACCTACAAATGTGAACTGACGTTCAAAAATAAAACATTTGAAAACGGACCATTTTCCACATTTCTGAAGCATGACGTAATCGGGGGGTGTTATCTCTTTTGTCGAAAATCAGCCGTTTTTGCTCGAACATTAAATGCCTCCAAATGGTATTTAATTAACTTCCCGAGCCCCTGGAAGCATGAAAATCACTTTAAACATGCTAATTTGAGCTCTAACACTGATGATCCACCTACAAATGTGAACTGAAGTTCAAAAATAAAACATTTGAAAACGGACCATTTTCCACATTTCTGAAGCATGACGTAATGGGGGGGTGTTATCTCTTTTGTCGAAAATCAGCTGTTTTTGCTCGAACATTAAATGCCTCCAAATGGTATTTATTTCACTTCCCGGGGTGAAGAAACCCTTTTTGAGAACTCAGAGTGAGTAAATTGGCCATTTTCATGCACTTTTAACCATTCCATTAATCTTGTGTTTTGGGCCCCTGGAAGCATGAAAATCACTTTAAACATGCTAATTTTAGATCTAACACTGATGATCCACCTACAAATGTGAACTGACGTTCAAAAATAAAACTTTTGAAAACGGACCATTTTCCACATTTCTGAAGCATGACGTAATGGGGGGGTGTTATCTCTTTTGTCGAAAATCAGCCGTTTTTGCTCGAACATTAAATGCCTCCAAATGGTATTTAATTAACTTCCCATGCCCCTGGAAGCATGAAAATCACTTTAAACATGCTAATTTTAGCTCTAACACTGATGATCCACCTACAAATGTGAACTGACGTTCAAAAATAAAACATTTGAAAACGGACCATTTTCCACATTTCTGAAGCATGACGTAATGGGGGGGTGTTATCTCTTTTGTCGAAAATCAGCCGTTTTTGCTCGAACATTAAATGCCTCCAAATGGTATTTAATTAACTTCCCGGGGTGAAGAAACCCTTTTTGAGAACTCAGAGTGAGTAAATTGGCCATTTTCATGCACTTTTAACCATTCCATAAATCTTGTGTTTTGGGCCCCTGGAAGCATGAAAATCACTTTAAACATGCTAATTTTAGCTCTAACACTGATGATCCACCTACAAATGTGAACTGACGTTCAAAAATAAAACATTTGAAAACGGACCATTTTCCACATTTCTGAAGCATGACGTAATGGGGGGGTGTTATCTCTTTTGTCGAAAATCAGCCGTTTTTGCTCGAACATTAAATGCCTCCAAATGGTATTTATTTCACTTCCCGAGCCCCTGGAAGCATGAAAATCACTTTAAACATGCTAATTTTAGCTCTAACACTGATGATCCACCTACAAATGTGAACTGACGTTCAAAAATAAAACATTTGAAAACGGACCATTTTCCACATTTCTGAAGCATGACGTAATGGGGGGGTGTTATCTCTTTTGTCGAAAATCAGCCGTTTTTGCTCGAACATTAAATGCCTCCAAATGGTATTTAATTAACTTCCCGGGGTGAAGAAACCCTTTTTGAGAACTCAGAGTGAGTAAATTGGCCATTTTCATGCACTTTTAACCATTCCATAAATCTTGTGTTTTGGGCCCCTGGAAGCATGAAAATCACTTTAAACATGCTAATTTTAGCTCTAACACTGATGATCCACCTACAAATGTGAACTGACGTTCAAAAATAAAACATTTGAAAACGGACCATTTTCCACATTTCTGAAGCATGACGTAATGGGGGGGTGTTATCTCTTTTGTCGAAAATCAGCCGTTTTTGCTCGAACATTAAATGCCTCCAAATGGTATTTAATTAACTTCCCGAGCGCCTGGAAGCATGAAAATCACTTTAAACATGCTAATTTTAGCTCTAACACTGATGATCCACCTACAAATGTGAACTGACGTTCAAAAATAAAACATTTGAAAACGGACCATTTTCCACATTTCTGAAGCATGACGTAATGGGGGGGTGTTATCTCTTTTGTCGAAAATCAGCCGTTTTTGCTCGAACATTAAATGCCTCCAAATGGTATTTAATTAACTTCCCGAGCCCCTGGAAGCATGAAAATCACTTTAAACATGCTAATTTTAGCTCTAACACTGATGATCCACCTACAAATGTGAACTGACATTCAAAAATAAAACATTTGAAAACGGACCATTTTCCACATTTCTGAAGCATGACGTAATGGGGGGGTGTTATCTCTTTTGTCGAAAATCAGCCGTTTTTGCTCGAACATTAAATGCCTCCAAATGGTATTTAATTAACTTCCCGGGGTGAAGAAACCCTTTTTGAGAACTCAGAGTGAGTAAATTGGCCATTTTCATGCACTTTAAACCATTCCATAAATCTTGTGTTTTGGGCCCCTGGAAGCATGAAAATCACTTTAAACATGCTAATTTTAGCTCTAACACTGATGATCCACCTACAAATGTTAACTGACGTTCAAAAATAAAACATTTGAAAACGGACCATTTTCCACATTTCTGAAGCATGACGTAATGGGGGGGTGTTATCTCTTTTGTCGAAAATCAGCCGTTTTTGCTCGAACATTAAATGCCTCCAAATGGTATTTAATTAACTTCCCGGGGTGAAGAAACCCTTTTTGAGAACTCAGATTGAGTAAATTGGCCATTTTCATGCACTTTTAACCATTCCATTAATCTTGTGTTTTGGGCCCCTGGAAGCATGAAAATCACTTTAAACATGCTAATTTTAGCTCTAACACTGATGATCCACCTACAAATGTGAACTGACGTTCAAAAATAAAACATTTGAAAACGGACCATTTTCCACATTTCTGAAGCATGACGTAATGGGGGGGTGTTATCTCTTTTGTCGAAAATCAGCCGTTTTTGCTCGAACATTAAATGCCTCCAAATGGTATTTAATTAACTTCCCGAGCCCCTGGAAGCATGAAAATCACTTTAAACATGCTAATTTTAGCTCTAACACTGATGATCCACCTACAAATGTGAACTGACGTTCAAAAATAAAACATTTGAAAACGGACCATTTTCCACATTTCTGAAGCATGACGTAATGGGGGGGTGTTATCTCTTTTGTCGAAAATCAGCCGTTTTTGCTCGAACATTAAATGCCTCCAAATGGTATTTAATTAACTTCCCGGGGTGAAGAAACCCTTTTTGAGAACTCAGAGTGAGTAAATTGGCCATTTTCATGCACTTTTAACCATTCCATAAATCTTGTGTTTTGAGCCCCTGGAAGCATGAAAATCACTTTAAACATGCTAATTTTAGCTCTAACACTGATGATCCACCTACAAATGTGAACTGACGTTCAAAAATAAAACATTTGAAAACGGACCATTTTCCACATTTCTGAAGCATGACGTAATGGGGGGTGTTATCTCTTTTGTCGAAAATCAGCTGTTTTTGCTCGAACATTAAATGCCTCCAAATGGTATTTATTTCACTTCCCGGGGTGAAGAAACCCTTTTTGAGAACTCAGAGTGAGTAAATTGGCCATTTTCATGCACTTTTAACCATTCCATTAATCTTGTGTTTTGGGCCCCTGGAAGCATGAAAATCACTTTAAACATGCTAATTTTAGCTCTAACACTGATGATCCACCTACAAATGTGAACTGACGTTCAAAAATAAAACTTTTGAAAACGGACCATTTTCCACATTTCTGAAGCATGACGTAATGGGGGGGTGTTATCTCTTTTGTCGAAAATCAGCCGTTTTTGCTCGAACATTAAATGCCTCCAAATGGTATTTAATTAATTTCCCGAGCCCCTGGAAGCATGAAAATCACTTTAAACATGCTAATTTTAGCTCTAACACTGATGATCCACCTACAAATGTGAACTGACGTTCAAAAATAAAACATTTGAAAACGGACCATTTTCCACATTTCTGAAGCATGACGTAATGGGGGGGTGTTATCTCTTTTGTCGAAAATCAGCCGTTTTTGCTCGAACATTAAATGCCTCCAAATGGTATTTAATTAACTTCCCGGGGTGAAGAAACCCTTTTTGAGAACTCAGAGTGAGTAAATTGGCCATTTTCATGCACTTTTAACCATTCCATTAATCTTGTGTTTTGGGCCCCTGGAAGCATGAAAATCACTTTAAACATGCTAATTTTAGCTCTAACACTGATGATCCACCTACAAATGTGAACTGACGTTCAAAAATAAAACATTTGAAAACGGACCATTTTCCACATTTCTGAAGCATGACGTAATGGGGGGGTGTTATCTCTTTTGTCGAAAATCAGCCGTTTTTGCTCGAACATTAAATGCCTCCAAATGGTATTTAATTAACTTCCCGAGCCCCTGGAAGCATGAAAATCACTTTAAACATGCTAATTTTAGCTCTAACACTGATGATCCACCTACAAATGTGAACTGACGTTCAAAAATAAAACATTTGAAAACGGACCATTTTCCACATTTCTGAAGCATGACGTAATGGGGGGGTGTTATCTCTTTTGTCGAAAATCAGCCGTTTTTGCTCGAACATTAAATGCCTCCAAATGGTATTTAATTAACTTCCCGGGGTGAAGAAACCCTTTTTGAGAACTCAGAGTGAGTAAATTGGCCATTTTCATGCACTTTTAACCATTCCATAAATCTTGTGTTTTGGGCCCCTGGAAGCATGAAAATCACTTTAAACATGCTAATTTTAGCTCTAACACTGATGATCCACCTACAAATGTGAACTGACGTTCAAAAATAAAACATTTGAAAACGGACCATTTTCCACATTTCTGAAGCATGACGTAATCGGGGGGTGTTATCTCTTTTGTCGAAAATCAGCCGTTTTTGCTCGAACATTAAATGCCTCCAAATGGTATTTAATTAACTTCCCGAGCCCCTGGAAGCATGAAAATCACTTTAAACATGCTAATTTGAGCTCTAACACTGATGATCCACCTACAAATGTGAACTGAAGTTCAAAAATAAAACATTTGAAAACGGACCATTTTCCACATTTCTGAAGCATGACGTAATGGGGGGGTGTTATCTCTTTTGTCGAAAATCAGCTGTTTTTGCTCGAACATTAAATGCCTCCAAATGGTATTTATTTCACTTCCCGGGGTGAAGAAACCCTTTTTGAGAACTCAGAGTGAGTAAATTGGCCATTTTCATGCACTTTTAACCATTCCATTAATCTTGTGTTTTGGGCCCCTGGAAGCATGAAAATCACTTTAAACATGCTAATTTTAGATCTAACACTGATGATCCACCTACAAATGTGAACTGACGTTCAAAAATAAAACTTTTGAAAACGGACCATTTTCCACATTTCTGAAGCATGACGTAATGGGGGGGTGTTATCTCTTTTGTCGAAAATCAGCCGTTTTTGCTCGAACATTAAATGCCTCCAAATGGTATTTAATTAACTTCCCATGCCCCTGGAAGCATGAAAATCACTTTAAACATGCTAATTTTAGCTCTAACACTGATGATCCACCTACAAATGTGAACTGACGTTCAAAAATAAAACATTTGAAAACGGACCATTTTCCACATTTCTGAAGCATGACGTAATGGGGGGGTGTTATCTCTTTTGTCGAAAATCAGCCGTTTTTGCTCGAACATTAAATGCCTCCAAATGGTATTTAATTAACTTCCCGGGGTGAAGAAACCCTTTTTGAGAACTCAGAGTGAGTAAATTGGCCATTTTCATGCACTTTTAACCATTCCATAAATCTTGTGTTTTGGGCCCCTGGAAGCATGAAAATCACTTTAAACATGCTAATTTTAGCTCTAACACTGATGATCCACCTACAAATGTGAACTGACGTTCAAAAATAAAACATTTGAAAACGGACCATTTTCCACATTTCTGAAGCATGACGTAATGGGGGGGTGTTATCTCTTTTGTCGAAAATCAGCCGTTTTTGCTCGAACATTAAATGCCTCCAAATGGTATTTATTTCACTTCCCGAGCCCCTGGAAGCATGAAAATCACTTTAAACATGCTAATTTTAGCTCTAACACTGATGATCCACCTACAAATGTGAACTGACGTTCAAAAATAAAACATTTGAAAACGGACCATTTTCCACATTTCTGAAGCATGACGTAATGGGGGGGTGTTATCTCTTTTGTCGAAAATCAGCCGTTTTTGCTCGAACATTAAATGCCTCCAAATGGTATTTAATTAACTTCCCGGGGTGAAGAAACCCTTTTTGAGAACTCAGAGTGAGTAAATTGGCCATTTTCATGCACTTTTAACCATTCCATAAATCTTGTGTTTTGGGCCCCTGGAAGCATGAAAATCACTTTAAACATGCTAATTTTAGCTCTAACACTGATGATCCACCTACAAATGTGAACTGACGTTCAAAAATAAAACATTTGAAAACGGACCATTTTCCACATTTCTGAAGCATGACGTAATGGGGGGGTGTTATCTCTTTTGTCGAAAATCAGCCGTTTTTGCTCGAACATTAAATGCCTCCAAATGGTATTTAATTAACTTCCCGAGCGCCTGGAAGCATGAAAATCACTTTAAACATGCTAATTTTAGCTCTAACACTGATGATCCACCTACAAATGTGAACTGACGTTCAAAAATAAAACATTTGAAAACGGACCATTTTCCACATTTCTGAAGCATGACGTAATGGGGGGGTGTTATCTCTTTTGTCGAAAATCAGCCGTTTTTGCTCGAACATTAAATGCCTCCAAATGGTATTTAATTAACTTCCCGAGCCCCTGGAAGCATGAAAATCACTTTAAACATGCTAATTTTAGCTCTAACACTGATGATCCACCTACAAATGTGAACTGACATTCAAAAATAAAACATTTGAAAACGGACCATTTTCCACATTTCTGAAGCATGACGTAATGGGGGGGTGTTATCTCTTTTGTCGAAAATCAGCCGTTTTTGCTCGAACATTAAATGCCTCCAAATGGTATTTAATTAACTTCCCGGGGTGAAGAAACCCTTTTTGAGAACTCAGAGTGAGTAAATTGGCCATTTTCATGCACTTTAAACCATTCCATAAATCTTGTGTTTTGGGCCCCTGGAAGCATGAAAATCACTTTAAACATGCTAATTTTAGCTCTAACACTGATGATCCACCTACAAATGTTAACTGACGTTCAAAAATAAAACATTTGAAAACGGACCATTTTCCACATTTCTGAAGCATGACGTAATGGGGGGGTGTTATCTCTTTTGTCGAAAATCAGCCGTTTTTGCTCGAACATTAAATGCCTCCAAATGGTATTTAATTAACTTCCCGGGGTGAAGAAACCCTTTTTGAGAACTCAGATTGAGTAAATTGGCCATTTTCATGCACTTTTAACCATTCCATTAATCTTGTGTTTTGGGCCCCTGGAAGCATGAAAATCACTTTAAACATGCTAATTTTAGCTCTAACACTGATGATCCACCTACAAATGTGAACTGACGTTCAAAAATAAAACATTTGAAAACGGACCATTTTCCACATTTCTGAAGCATGACGTAATGGGGGGGTGTTATCTCTTTTGTCGAAAATCAGCCGTTTTTGCTCGAACATTAAATGCCTCCAAATGGTATTTAATTAACTTCCCGAGCCCCTGGAAGCATGAAAATCACTTTAAACATGCTAATTTTAGCTCTAACACTGATGATCCACCTACAAATGTGAACTGACATTCAAAAATAAAACATTTGAAAACGGACCATTTTCCACATTTCTGAAGCATGACGTAATGGGGGGTGTTATCTCTTTTGTCGAAAATCAGCCGTTTTTGCTCGAACATTAAATGCCTCCAAATGGTATTTAATTAACTTCCCGGGGTGAAGAAACCCTTTTTGAGAACTCAGAGTGAGTAAATTGGCCATTTTCATGCACTTTAAACCATTCCATAAATCTTGTGTTTTGGGCCCCTGGAAGCATGAAAATCACTTTAAACATGCTAATTTTAGCTCTAACACTGATGATCCACCTACAAATGTTAACTGACGTTCAAAAATAAAACATTTGAAAACGGACCATTTTCCACATTTCTGAAGCATGACGTAATGGGGGGGTGTTATCTCTTTTGTCGAAAATCAGCCGTTTTTGCTCGAACATTAAATGCCTCCAAATGGTATTTAATTAACTTCCCGGGGTGAAGAAACCCTTTTTGAGAACTCAGATTGAGTAAATTGGCCATTTTCATGCACTTTTAACCATTCCATTAATCTTGTGTTTTGGGCCCCTGGAAGCATGAAAATCACTTTAAACATGCTAATTTTAGCTCTAACACTGATGATCCACCTACAAATGTGAACTGACGTTCAAAAATAAAACATTTGAAAACGGACCATTTTCCACATTTCTGAAGCATGACGTAATGGGGGGGTGTTATCTCTTTTGTCGAAAATCAGCCGTTTTTGCTCGAACATTAAATGCCTCCAAATGGTATTTAATTAACTTCCCGAGCCCCTGGAAGCATGAAAATCACTTTAAACATGCTAATTTTAGCTCTAACACTGATGATCCACCTACAAATGTGAACTGACGTTCAAAAATAAAACATTTGAAAACGGACCATTTTCCACATTTCTGAAGCATGACGTAATGGGGGGGTGTTATCTCTTTTGTCGAAAATCAGCCGTTTTTGCTCGAACATTAAATGCCTCCAAATGGTATTTAATTAACTTCCCGGGGTGAAGAAACCCTTTTTGAGAACTCAGAGTGAGTAAATTGGCCATTTTCATGCACTTTTAACCATTCCATAAATCTTGTGTTTTGAGCCCCTGGAAGCATGAAAATCACTTTAAACATGCTAATTTTAGCTCTAACACTGATGATCCACCTACAAATGTGAACTGACGTTCAAAAATAAAACATTTGAAAACGGACCATTTTCCACATTTCTGAAGCATGACGTAATGGGGGGTGTTATCTCTTTTGTCGAAAATCAGCTGTTTTTGCTCGAACATTAAATGCCTCCAAATGGTATTTATTTCACTTCCCGGGGTGAAGAAACCCTTTTTGAGAACTCAGAGTGAGTAAATTGGCCATTTTCATGCACTTTTAACCATTCCATTAATCTTGTGTTTTGGGCCCCTGGAAGCATGAAAATCACTTTAAACATGCTAATTTTAGCTCTAACACTGATGATCCACCTACAAATGTGAACTGACGTTCAAAAATAAAACTTTTGAAAACGGACCATTTTCCACATTTCTGAAGCATGACGTAATGGGGGGGTGTTATCTCTTTTGTCGAAAATCAGCCGTTTTTGCTCGAACATTAAATGCCTCCAAATGGTATTTAATTAATTTCCCGAGCCCCTGGAAGCATGAAAATCACTTTAAACATGCTAATTTTAGCTCTAACACTGATGATCCACCTACAAATGTGAACTGACGTTCAAAAATAAAACATTTGAAAACGGACCATTTTCCACATTTCTGAAGCATGACGTAATGGGGGGGTGTTATCTCTTTTGTCGAAAATCAGCCGTTTTTGCTCGAACATTAAATGCCTCCAAATGGTATTTAATTAACTTCCCGGGGTGAAGAAACCCTTTTTGAGAACTCAGAGTGAGTAAATTGGCCATTTTCATGCACTTTTAACCATTCCATTAATCTTGTGTTTTGGGCCCCTGGAAGCATGAAAATCACTTTAAACATGCTAATTTTAGCTCTAACACTGATGATCCACCTACAAATGTGAACTGACGTTCAAAAATAAAACATTTGAAAACGGACCATTTTCCACATTTCTGAAGCATGACGTAATGGGGGGGTGTTATCTCTTTTGTCGAAAATCAGCCGTTTTTGCTCGAACATTAAATGCCTCCAAATGGTATTTAATTAACTTCCCGAGCCCCTGGAAGCATGAAAATCACTTTAAACATGCTAATTTTAGCTCTAACACTGATGATCCACCTACAAATGTGAACTGACGTTCAAAAATAAAACATTTGAAAACGGACCATTTTCCACATTTCTGAAGCATGACGTAATGGGGGGGTGTTATCTCTTTTGTCGAAAATCAGCCGTTTTTGCTCGAACATTAAATGCCTCCAAATGGTATTTAATTAACTTCCCGGGGTGAAGAAACCCTTTTTGAGAACTCAGAGTGAGTAAATTGGCCATTTTCATGCACTTTTAACCATTCCATAAATCTTGTGTTTTGGGCCCCTGGAAGCATGAAAATCACTTTAAACATGCTAATTTTAGCTCTAACACTGATGATCCACCTACAAATGTGAACTGACGTTCAAAAATAAAACATTTGAAAACGGACCATTTTCCACATTTCTGAAGCATGACGTAATCGGGGGGTGTTATCTCTTTTGTCGAAAATCAGCCGTTTTTGCTCGAACATTAAATGCCTCCAAATGGTATTTAATTAACTTCCCGAGCCCCTGGAAGCATGAAAATCACTTTAAACATGCTAATTTGAGCTCTAACACTGATGATCCACCTACAAATGTGAACTGAAGTTCAAAAATAAAACATTTGAAAACGGACCATTTTCCACATTTCTGAAGCATGACGTAATGGGGGGGTGTTATCTCTTTTGTCGAAAATCAGCTGTTTTTGCTCGAACATTAAATGCCTCCAAATGGTATTTATTTCACTTCCCGGGGTGAAGAAACCCTTTTTGAGAACTCAGAGTGAGTAAATTGGCCATTTTCATGCACTTTTAACCATTCCATTAATCTTGTGTTTTGGGCCCCTGGAAGCATGAAAATCACTTTAAACATGCTAATTTTAGATCTAACACTGATGATCCACCTACAAATGTGAACTGACGTTCAAAAATAAAACTTTTGAAAACGGACCATTTTCCACATTTCTGAAGCATGACGTAATGGGGGGGTGTTATCTCTTTTGTCGAAAATCAGCCGTTTTTGCTCGAACATTAAATGCCTCCAAATGGTATTTAATTAACTTCCCATGCCCCTGGAAGCATGAAAATCACTTTAAACATGCTAATTTTAGCTCTAACACTGATGATCCACCTACAAATGTGAACTGACGTTCAAAAATAAAACATTTGAAAACGGACCATTTTCCACATTTCTGAAGCATGACGTAATGGGGGGGTGTTATCTCTTTTGTCGAAAATCAGCCGTTTTTGCTCGAACATTAAATGCCTCCAAATGGTATTTAATTAACTTCCCGGGGTGAAGAAACCCTTTTTGAGAACTCAGAGTGAGTAAATTGGCCATTTTCATGCACTTTTAACCATTCCATAAATCTTGTGTTTTGGGCCCCTGGAAGCATGAAAATCACTTTAAACATGCTAATTTTAGCTCTAACACTGATGATCCACCTACAAATGTGAACTGACGTTCAAAAATAAAACATTTGAAAACGGACCATTTTCCACATTTCTGAAGCATGACGTAATGGGGGGGTGTTATCTCTTTTGTCGAAAATCAGCCGTTTTTGCTCGAACATTAAATGCCTCCAAATGGTATTTATTTCACTTCCCGAGCCCCTGGAAGCATGAAAATCACTTTAAACATGCTAATTTTAGCTCTAACACTGATGATCCACCTACAAATGTGAACTGACGTTCAAAAATAAAACATTTGAAAACGGACCATTTTCCACATTTTTGAAGCATGACGTAATGGGGGGGTGTTATCTCTTTTGTCGAAAATCAGCCGTTTTTGCTCGAACATTAAATGCCTCCAAATGGTATTTAATTAACTTCCCGGGGTGAAGAAACCCTTTTTGAGAACTCAGAGTGAGTAAATTGGCCATTTTCATGCACTTTTAACCATTCCATAAATCTTGTGTTTTGGGCCCCTGGAAGCATGAAAATCACTTTAAACATGCTAATTTTAGCTCTAACACTGATGATCCACCTACAAATGTGAACTGACGTTCAAAAATAAAACATTTGAAAACGGACCATTTTCCACATTTCTGAAGCATGACGTAATGGGGGGGTGTTATCTCTTTTGTCGAAAATCAGCCGTTTTTGCTCGAACATTAAATGCCTCCAAATGGTATTTAATTAACTTCCCGAGCGCCTGGAAGCATGAAAATCACTTTAAACATGCTAATTTTAGCTCTAACACTGATGATCCACCTACAAATGTGAACTGACGTTCAAAAATAAAACATTTGAAAACGGACCATTTTCCACATTTCTGAAGCATGACGTAATGGGGGGGTGTTATCTCTTTTGTCGAAAATCAGCCGTTTTTGCTCGAACATTAAATGCCTCCAAATGGTATTTAATTAACTTCCCGAGCCCCTGGAAGCATGAAAATCACTTTAAACATGCTAATTTTAGCTCTAACACTGATGATCCACCTACAAATGTGAACTGACATTCAAAAATAAAACATTTGAAAACGGACCATTTTCCACATTTCTGAAGCATGACGTAATGGGGGGGTGTTATCTCTTTTGTCGAAAATCAGCCGTTTTTGCTCGAACATTAAATGCCTCCAAATGGTATTTAATTAACTTCCCGGGGTGAAGAAACCCTTTTTGAGAACTCAGAGTGAGTAAATTGGCCATTTTCATGCACTTTAAACCATTCCATAAATCTTGTGTTTTGGGCCCCTGGAAGCATGAAAATCACTTTAAACATGCTAATTTTAGCTCTAACACTGATGATCCACCTACAAATGTTAACTGACGTTCAAAAATAAAACATTTGAAAACGGACCATTTTCCACATTTCTGAAGCATGACGTAATGGGGGGGTGTTATCTCTTTTGTCGAAAATCAGCCGTTTTTGCTCGAACATTAAATGCCTCCAAATGGTATTTAATTAACTTCCCGGGGTGAAGAAACCCTTTTTGAGAACTCAGATTGAGTAAATTGGCCATTTTCATGCACTTTTAACCATTCCATTAATCTTGTGTTTTGGGCCCCTGGAAGCATGAAAATCACTTTAAACATGCTAATTTTAGCTCTAACACTGATGATCCACCTACAAATGTGAACTGACGTTCAAAAATAAAACATTTGAAAACGGACCATTTTCCACATTTCTGAAGCATGACGTAATGGGGGGGTGTTATCTCTTTTGTCGAAAATCAGCCGTTTTTGCTCGAACATTAAATGCCTCCAAATGGTATTTAATTAACTTCCCGAGCCCCTGGAAGCATGAAAATCACTTTAAACATGCTAATTTTAGCTCTAACACTGATGATCCACCTACAAATGTGAACTGACGTTCAAAAATAAAACATTTGAAAACGGACCATTTTCCACATTTCTGAAGCATGACGTAATGGGGGGGTGTTATCTCTTTTGTCGAAAATCAGCCGTTTTTGCTCGAACATTAAATGCCTCCAAATGGTATTTAATTAACTTCCCGGGGTGAAGAAACCCTTTTTGAGAACTCAGAGTGAGTAAATTGGCCATTTTCATGCACTTTTAACCATTCCATAAATCTTGTGTTTTGAGCCCCTGGAAGCATGAAAATCACTTTAAACATGCTAATTTTAGCTCTAACACTGATGATCCACCTACAAATGTGAACTGACGTTCAAAAATAAAACATTTGAAAACGGACCATTTTCCACATTTCTGAAGCATGACGTAATGGGGGGTGTTATCTCTTTTGTCGAAAATCAGCTGTTTTTGCTCGAACATTAAATGCCTCCAAATGGTATTTATTTCACTTCCCGGGGTGAAGAAACCCTTTTTGAGAACTCAGAGTGAGTAAATTGGCCATTTTCATGCACTTTTAACCATTCCATTAATCTTGTGTTTTGGGCCCCTGGAAGCATGAAAATCACTTTAAACATGCTAATTTTAGCTCTAACACTGATGATCCACCTACAAATGTGAACTGACGTTCAAAAATAAAACTTTTGAAAACGGACCATTTTCCACATTTCTGAAGCATGACGTAATGGGGGGGTGTTATCTCTTTTGTCGAAAATCAGCCGTTTTTGCTCGAACATTAAATGCCTCCAAATGGTATTTAATTAATTTCCCGAGCCCCTGGAAGCATGAAAATCACTTTAAACATGCTAATTTTAGCTCTAACACTGATGATCCACCTACAAATGTGAACTGACGTTCAAAAATAAAACATTTGAAAACGGACCATTTTCCACATTTCTGAAGCATGACGTAATGGGGGGGTGTTATCTCTTTTGTCGAAAATCAGCCGTTTTTGCTCGAACATTAAATGCCTCCAAATGGTATTTAATTAACTTCCCGGGGTGAAGAAACCCTTTTTGAGAACTCAGAGTGAGTAAATTGGCCATTTTCATGCACTTTTAACCATTCCATTAATCTTGTGTTTTGGGCCCCTGGAAGCATGAAAATCACTTTAAACATGCTAATTTTAGCTCTAACACTGATGATCCACCTACAAATGTGAACTGACGTTCAAAAATAAAACATTTGAAAACGGACCATTTTCCACATTTCTGAAGCATGACGTAATGGGGGGGTGTTATCTCTTTTGTCGAAAATCAGCCGTTTTTGCTCGAACATTAAATGCCTCCAAATGGTATTTAATTAACTTCCCGAGCCCCTGGAAGCATGAAAATCACTTTAAACATGCTAATTTTAGCTCTAACACTGATGATCCACCTACAAATGTGAACTGACGTTCAAAAATAAAACATTTGAAAACGGACCATTTTCCACATTTCTGAAGCATGACGTAATGGGGGGGTGTTATCTCTTTTGTCGAAAATCAGCCGTTTTTGCTCGAACATTAAATGCCTCCAAATGGTATTTAATTAACTTCCCGGGGTGAAGAAACCCTTTTTGAGAACTCAGAGTGAGTAAATTGGCCATTTTCATGCACTTTTAACCATTCCATAAATCTTGTGTTTTGGGCCCCTGGAAGCATGAAAATCACTTTAAACATGCTAATTTTAGCTCTAACACTGATGATCCACCTACAAATGTGAACTGACGTTCAAAAATAAAACATTTGAAAACGGACCATTTTCCACATTTCTGAAGCATGACGTAATCGGGGGGTGTTATCTCTTTTGTCGAAAATCAGCCGTTTTTGCTCGAACATTAAATGCCTCCAAATGGTATTTAATTAACTTCCCGAGCCCCTGGAAGCATGAAAATCACTTTAAACATGCTAATTTGAGCTCTAACACTGATGATCCACCTACAAATGTGAACTGAAGTTCAAAAATAAAACATTTGAAAACGGACCATTTTCCACATTTCTGAAGCATGACGTAATGGGGGGGTGTTATCTCTTTTGTCGAAAATCAGCTGTTTTTGCTCGAACATTAAATGCCTCCAAATGGTATTTATTTCACTTCCCGGGGTGAAGAAACCCTTTTTGAGAACTCAGAGTGAGTAAATTGGCCATTTTCATGCACTTTTAACCATTCCATTAATCTTGTGTTTTGGGCCCCTGGAAGCATGAAAATCACTTTAAACATGCTAATTTTAGATCTAACACTGATGATCCACCTACAAATGTGAACTGACGTTCAAAAATAAAACTTTTGAAAACGGACCATTTTCCACATTTCTGAAGCATGACGTAATGGGGGGGTGTTATCTCTTTTGTCGAAAATCAGCCGTTTTTGCTCGAACATTAAATGCCTCCAAATGGTATTTAATTAACTTCCCATGCCCCTGGAAGCATGAAAATCACTTTAAACATGCTAATTTTAGCTCTAACACTGATGATCCACCTACAAATGTGAACTGACGTTCAAAAATAAAACATTTGAAAACGGACCATTTTCCACATTTCTGAAGCATGACGTAATGGGGGGGTGTTATCTCTTTTGTCGAAAATCAGCCGTTTTTGCTCGAACATTAAATGCCTCCAAATGGTATTTAATTAACTTCCCGGGGTGAAGAAACCCTTTTTGAGAACTCAGAGTGAGTAAATTGGCCATTTTCATGCACTTTTAACCATTCCATAAATCTTGTGTTTTGGGCCCCTGGAAGCATGAAAATCACTTTAAACATGCTAATTTTAGCTCTAACACTGATGATCCACCTACAAATGTGAACTGACGTTCAAAAATAAAACATTTGAAAACGGACCATTTTCCACATTTCTGAAGCATGACGTAATGGGGGGGTGTTATCTCTTTTGTCGAAAATCAGCCGTTTTTGCTCGAACATTAAATGCCTCCAAATGGTATTTATTTCACTTCCCGAGCCCCTGGAAGCATGAAAATCACTTTAAACATGCTAATTTTAGCTCTAACACTGATGATCCACCTACAAATGTGAACTGACGTTCAAAAATAAAACATTTGAAAACGGACCATTTTCCACATTTCTGAAGCATGACGTAATGGGGGGGTGTTATCTCTTTTGTCGAAAATCAGCCGTTTTTGCTCGAACATTAAATGCCTCCAAATGGTATTTAATTAACTTCCCGGGGTGAAGAAACCCTTTTTGAGAACTCAGAGTGAGTAAATTGGCCATTTTCATGCACTTTTAACCATTCCATAAATCTTGTGTTTTGGGCCCCTGGAAGCATGAAAATCACTTTAAACATGCTAATTTTAGCTCTAACACTGATGATCCACCTACAAATGTGAACTGACGTTCAAAAATAAAACATTTGAAAACGGACCATTTTCCACATTTCTGAAGCATGACGTAATGGGGGGGTGTTATCTCTTTTGTCGAAAATCAGCCGTTTTTGCTCGAACATTAAATGCCTCCAAATGGTATTTAATTAACTTCCCGAGCGCCTGGAAGCATGAAAATCACTTTAAACATGCTAATTTTAGCTCTAACACTGATGATCCACCTACAAATGTGAACTGACGTTCAAAAATAAAACATTTGAAAACGGACCATTTTCCACATTTCTGAAGCATGACGTAATGGGGGGGTGTTATCTCTTTTGTCGAAAATCAGCCGTTTTTGCTCGAACATTAAATGCCTCCAAATGGTATTTAATTAACTTCCCGAGCCCCTGGAAGCATGAAAATCACTTTAAACATGCTAATTTTAGCTCTAACACTGATGATCCACCTACAAATGTGAACTGACATTCAAAAATAAAACATTTGAAAACGGACCATTTTCCACATTTCTGAAGCATGACGTAATGGGGGGGTGTTATCTCTTTTGTCGAAAATCAGCCGTTTTTGCTCGAACATTAAATGCCTCCAAATGGTATTTAATTAACTTCCCGGGGTGAAGAAACCCTTTTTGAGAACTCAGAGTGAGTAAATTGGCCATTTTCATGCACTTTAAACCATTCCATAAATCTTGTGTTTTGGGCCCCTGGAAGCATGAAAATCACTTTAAACATGCTAATTTTAGCTCTAACACTGATGATCCACCTACAAATGTTAACTGACGTTCAAAAATAAAACATTTGAAAACGGACCATTTTCCACATTTCTGAAGCATGACGTAATGGGGGGGTGTTATCTCTTTTGTCGAAAATCAGCCGTTTTTGCTCGAACATTAAATGCCTCCAAATGGTATTTAATTAACTTCCCGGGGTGAAGAAACCCTTTTTGAGAACTCAGATTGAGTAAATTGGCCATTTTCATGCACTTTTAACCATTCCATTAATCTTGTGTTTTGGGCCCCTGGAAGCATGAAAATCACTTTAAACATGCTAATTTTAGCTCTAACACTGATGATCCACCTACAAATGTGAACTGACGTTCAAAAATAAAACATTTGAAAACGGACCATTTTCCACATTTCTGAAGCATGACGTAATGGGGGGGTGTTATCTCTTTTGTCGAAAATCAGCCGTTTTTGCTCGAACATTAAATGCCTCCAAATGGTATTTAATTAACTTCCCGAGCCCCTGGAAGCATGAAAATCACTTTAAACATGCTAATTTTAGCTCTAACACTGATGATCCACCTACAAATGTGAACTGACGTTCAAAAATAAAACATTTGAAAACGGACCATTTTCCACATTTCTGAAGCATGACGTAATGGGGGGGTGTTATCTCTTTTGTCGAAAATCAGCCGTTTTTGCTCGAACATTAAATGCCTCCAAATGGTATTTAATTAACTTCCCGGGGTGAAGAAACCCTTTTTGAGAACTCAGAGTGAGTAAATTGGCCATTTTCATGCACTTTTAACCATTCCATAAATCTTGTGTTTTGAGCCCCTGGAAGCATGAAAATCACTTTAAACATGCTAATTTTAGCTCTAACACTGATGATCCACCTACAAATGTGAACTGACGTTCAAAAATAAAACATTTGAAAACGGACCATTTTCCACATTTCTGAAGCATGACGTAATGGGGGGTGTTATCTCTTTTGTCGAAAATCAGCTGTTTTTGCTCGAACATTAAATGCCTCCAAATGGTATTTATTTCACTTCCCGGGGTGAAGAAACCCTTTTTGAGAACTCAGAGTGAGTAAATTGGCCATTTTCATGCACTTTTAACCATTCCATTAATCTTGTGTTTTGGGCCCCTGGAAGCATGAAAATCACTTTAAACATGCTAATTTTAGCTCTAACACTGATGATCCACCTACAAATGTGAACTGACGTTCAAAAATAAAACTTTTGAAAACGGACCATTTTCCACATTTCTGAAGCATGACGTAATGGGGGGGTGTTATCTCTTTTGTCGAAAATCAGCCGTTTTTGCTCGAACATTAAATGCCTCCAAATGGTATTTAATTAATTTCCCGAGCCCCTGGAAGCATGAAAATCACTTTAAACATGCTAATTTTAGCTCTAACACTGATGATCCACCTACAAATGTGAACTGACGTTCAAAAATAAAACATTTGAAAACGGACCATTTTCCACATTTCTGAAGCATGACGTAATGGGGGGGTGTTATCTCTTTTGTCGAAAATCAGCCGTTTTTGCTCGAACATTAAATGCCTCCAAATGGTATTTAATTAACTTCCCGGGGTGAAGAAACCCTTTTTGAGAACTCAGAGTGAGTAAATTGGCCATTTTCATGCACTTTTAACCATTCCATTAATCTTGTGTTTTGGGCCCCTGGAAGCATGAAAATCACTTTAAACATGCTAATTTTAGCTCTAACACTGATGATCCACCTACAAATGTGAACTGACGTTCAAAAATAAAACATTTGAAAACGGACCATTTTCCACATTTCTGAAGCATGACGTAATGGGGGGGTGTTATCTCTTTTGTCGAAAATCAGCCGTTTTTGCTCGAACATTAAATGC
>NW_028253164.1:0-69745 GCF_964263255.1 Lissotriton vulgaris
CTTTTGTCCGGTGGTAGTGAAAGTATCCGAGGAGGAGGTCATGAGGTGTGGAACGCCAAGAATGATTGTCACACAGGGCGCTACCAGCGCTAAAGCAGGCCCTGCTCCGGGCTGTAAATTTCGCATACGTAGGGATCAGTGTTGTGTCCCGGCTGGGATGGAGAGAAGAGATTGGGATGGAGAGAAGAGATTGCCCTTACCTGCCTTGCTGGGGGCATTGTGTTGGGGGCTCCAGGCTGTTCAAGCCCCACAAAAGCGCCACCAGTTTCGCCGCGAGTGCCGACTGAGGACTTCAGATCCCACTGTGCCCGGGGGCGCACACAGCATACGTCAAAGCTAAGCGCCTGGAGGCGCTTAAAAGAACGCGGCGCCTCCGGCGGTGCGGGACTTCTTCTTCTTTGTTTTGCCCTTACATGCCTTGCTGGGGGCATTGTATTGGGGGCTCCAGGCTGTTCAAGCCCTGCAAAAGCGCCACCAGTTTCGCCGCGAGTGCCGGCTGAGGAGTTCAGATCCCAGTGTGCCTGGGGCCGCGCACACCATACGTCAAAGCTAAGCACCCGGAGGCGCTTAAAAGAACGCGGCGCGGGACTTCTTCTTCTTTGTTTTGCCCTTACCTGCCTTGCTGGGGGCATTGTGTTGGGGGCTTCAGGCTGTTCAAGCCCTGCAAAAGCGCCACCAGTTTTGCCGCGAGTGCCAGCTGAGGACTTTAGATCTTAGTGTGCCCGGGGCCGTGCACACCATATGTCAAAGCTAAGCGCCCGGAGGTGCTTAAAAGAACATTATGCCTTCCACTGCGCGGGCGCATGAGCAGGCGCTGCCCGGACGAAGCCTGGGCCAAGGGCGGGCGCGTGAGCAGGCGCTGCCCGGGCGAAGCCCGGGCCAAGGGCGGGCCCGCCCCACGCCCGTCCCACGGCCAACAGAGGTTGGGCTGGGCCAACCCTCTAAATTCTCATATATGGACTGGGACTTAAGCATAGCTAAGTAAGCCGCCGATATTTACTTATTTTGGATACTGGGAGGTTAAGCTGTTTGCTTGGACTGCATATTACTTTCAAGTTGTACACATATTAAAGCTTCTAATTTATAGTTTAGTGGCTCTAGCTGGGGTGCTTTGCTCTAAGATTTTTGTTTTCTATTAAGAACACATTTTGCCTTATGAGTAAAACCTCACGAAAGGGGGGTATTGGGGTAGGGGCAAGGGTTGTGGGGACCCTAGATGCCTTCCTACAACGGGCATAATCGGTGCTAACTAAGGAGATCGAGCTCACACAGAGGAGGCTCTCATTAGATCCACTTAACCCGCCTGTAAACCCTGCATCTGCGCCAGAGCTAACTGCAGCAATACAAGCTTGCCCTTTAACTCCGCATGTGATAATACCGCCCCCGCAGCAGTGTTCCTTACAACTTACCACCCCCTGTTCATCCCCATCTATTTCCCCTCCCTTCACACGCACTAGGCAGTCAAGGGCCTCACAAGCTACTAGAGGAAGAGATCTGCCCATGAAAAGGAAAGCACGCAGTACCTACATTAGGTCATAGCTCCCCTAGCGATAATCACGATCTTATAAAACAGCTGGAGGAAAAGCTTCTAGTACTAATTAACCCAGTTTTGGCGAAACTTGAAGCAAATGACCTAAGATTAAGTAAATTAAAAAAGCATTTACTTAAAGATCACCCTATCCTACCGGGATCCAACCCACCGTCGAACAAGCTATTGGTGAGCGGTGTACTGGTGTTGCTAGAACCTCTATTACAGGTTCAACACGCCCACTAACAACTCTAATGGCAACTCAACCGGCCCCTCTAATATGTACTGACCCTATAGCCAGGTTAGGGCCACAGGACCCTACAGGGAGACTACAGGGAGTGGGAAGTCATATATGCCCCCGGGGGCGTTTCTTCATCTTCCTCCGGAGGCTAGTCCCAACACTATCATTTTAGCGAATGTTCCGAAATTCCCCGATCGTGGAGAGGAGCATTGGTCTTCTCTTAAGAACAAAGCACTCCATTTCTTGAATGGAAAAATGGGGCTCGGGATGATCTTTTCAAGGACTTCAAGATGGTGAGAAGGGTCGCATGGGTTGGTCAATCGTGAAAAGGAATGGCAGGAGGTTTCAGGTCCCCGGAGATGGTGGGGCGCATCCTGCGCCAAGCGGGCACGTTCCGGATTAGCACTGAGGGTATAAACGTTTTACCTCTGGGTTATTTCTATCAACCATGCATCCCTTATGGGGGTAATGGAGGCAGACAACCCATAAGTTAGGAAGGTCCTCCAAATGGTCTGACATTACTGAATAACAGATTTGAGGTCCTGAGCACATTAGACACTAACGATTGACTGCCACCAAGAACAGATGGGAAACTTATAGGGGCAAGCCTAGTACTAGCTCTTAGAGAATCCATAGACCCACTGCCCAATGGGGCAAGCCCAGTACTAGCTCTTAGAGAACCCACAGACCCAGGAGCAAATGCTAGTATAGAAAAGGCTATAGTCTTGACAAAGGATGTTCCCTCAGGTAGTGCCCATATCAACAACATGGCAACGTGTATGGTGGTTGAACATAATTTAAATATAGCTCCAAGCTCTTCCCAAGTATCCCCTGAAATAGGGACAATAGTTTTAAATATGGGGCCAGATGATAGTGAGCATCTGGAAGGCACTACCCCCAGTATTGGTTGTAGTGCAACATCCCTGGTCTCATGGAACATTGCTGGGTTAAGAAGCAAGGTAACATCTCAAGACTAGTTGTCTTTAATAGATAGTAACAACCTTGTATTGTTTCAGGAGACATGGTTGATCGACACAGAGTACAGACTGGGCTATTTAAATTTTTCAAATCCAGCTACTCCCAGTCTGCGGGGAAGACCAAACGGGGGTTTAACAACATGGGTAAGACAGGATAGTAGCTATATAGTCAAACATTTGGACTCCAAAAGTAATGATATTCTACTAATACAAATTCAGAGTCCGGAGTCCAAGGATCTCTATATTTTTAATATTTATGCAAGGGGAATGCCTGGGCGTAAAGCCTTGGATACTATTGCTCAGTTAGAATCGCTCCTTGCTTTTTATAAGGGGAAGGGGAACATTCTAGTTGCGAAAGATTTTAATTGTTGCTTCGAACCCCTTGATAGTAACGACATAGACCTTACCATGGAAGAAGACCTCGCATGGAATATTCCGCAGCTGTCCCTACCGCCCATTAAAAAAGTGGACCGAAGCTGCACTTCAGCTTAAAGTGTTATGCATTGAACAAGGGTTAAGGGGGGTGAATGGTAGAACGGCTTCGGATAAATTGGGGGCTCCTACATTTAACAATGGATTATGTAGGAGCCGCCTAGATTATATCCTTATCAATAAGGATAATTGACCTTCTGTCAAGGACATGATAGTGGTCGAAAGAGTAGAAAGTGATCATGATCCGTTTTATCTCTTCAATTGTCTGCATTTAATCGTCCAGAGGCTTGCATATATGGTGCCGACATTCTTCTCCCTAATGATACCAGGAGAATCAAACGGGCAAATTGCCTCTTGAAAGAGGATAACATAGCGGTTTTGAGGGAATTGACAGTAGAGGCAACAATCGACCTCCAGAAATGTATTACACAGTGGGATGTGGTAGCTAACGTTATTCCAATCCACACAAAACATTTTAATCAACTCAAGGTCTATTTTATTAACACCAACGCTGCTGAGCTGAGTCTAGTTTTTTCCGATTGTTCATGATGAGCTCAGCTCGTCATAAGCACAGGAGCACTGTACTGCATGACGAGCTGAGCTCGTCATGAGCAGGGAAGGGGTTAAGAAAGTATCCAATTAGAAGAAAAGACCTGTAAATAGGGAAGAAAAATGGTATGGAAAATCATGCAGGGTTGCGTATAAAGCCTTGGCAAAGGCAATAAAACTGAAAGATAGGGACGGAATTAAGAATGCTCGTGCTTCCTATAAGAAAGCCCAATATGACGCCAAATGGGCTTGGGATGAGGAGTACTGGAGGGAGCTATATTGTGCCAGTAGAGAAAGGGCTATGGGTACATTCTGGGATCTCGTTAAATGGGGACGGGGATTTCAATTGGAGAACCCAGTAACCATGTCCCACCTGATCTCTGGTTTTCGCATTTTGCGACACAGTTTGCCGTCCTGGATTCTGATATGGAGACGGATGTAGATTCTGTAATTATTCCAAATGGTATCACTCTGTTACATTTCAATAGAACTGAGGTTGAAAGAATACTGAAAGTCATCCCAAAGGGAAGAGCACCTGGGCTGGATCAAGTACCAGCAGATCTGTTCATGCATGATAAGGAGGTATGGGCACCGTATATTCAGTCCCTCGCTAATGGTATTGCCAATGGCTCACCCATACCTGACACTTGGAAAGGCGCCAAGATCATCCCGCTCTTTAAGAAGGGGGAGCGCTCTGATCCAGGAAATTATCGGCTGATAAGCTTAATAGACTGTATACAGAAGGTGATAGCCAGTCTTGTATTGCAGAGAATCCAAGGGTGGATTGAGGAGGAAGAAATATTGTCACCCCTCCAGGCTGCGTTCCGTAGCCATACAAGCACAATAGATCAAGTTTTTAGATTTGTTTTAATATACTGGCGCGTGGTATTGTTGGCTGGAGGCACGCTCTTTGCGGCATTTGTCAACCTTAAGTTGGCCTTTGACCTGGTGCCCCGGGCGAAAATTTGGAATGTCTTTGCAGGTCAGGGTATGCCATTGGACATACTGGCTTTTCTTATCAAATTACATCAGGACAACTTTGCCCAAGTTCGGTGGAATCCACAAGGGAAGGTCTCAAGGGGGGTACGCCAAGGATGCGTACTAGCACCAACTCTTTTCTCGCTCTACATTAATAAGGTGATTCAGTATTTTGAAAATCATCCTACTGATGCCCCTAAGTTGGATGGAAAACTGATCCCTCTGCTTATGTTTGCAGATGATACCTTGTTATTTTCCAAAACGCAGCAAGGCCTTCAGAAGGCCATTGAACGATTTGAGGTATTCTGCAAGGACTATGGCCTCTCCATTATTTGTGACAAGACCAAGTTTATGGTCCTACATAAGCATAAGCATGTAAGAGGGAGGGTGGTCATGAATGGTGCCCAACTAGAACAGACTCAAGTCTGGGCTTGAAACTTGATTGGAAACCGCATACCAATCAGCTGGTTATTAAGCATGTTTCAATTAGCAGGTGCCTTAAACAAGGAGCTTTTGCTTTCCCAAACACATTCAATTGCCCCAGCGCTGAAAATCTATGATGCAAAGGTCAGCGCGGCGGTTCATTATAGGGCAGAATTATGGGGTATAGTAATATTGCCCCATTGTCTAGTGCCCCAAACACGTTTTTAAGGGGTATAACGGGTCTCCCAGCATCCACTCGATTAGTTCCAGTTTTTTATGACTTAGGATGTCAATGACTGGAGGACTTAGCTCGATATAGACCAGTGGCATACTGGATGAGATTGTGGGTTACCCCACGGGCTCTCCCAATATGCTTGGGCATTCCTCGAAGTCAGAGATGCTGACAGTGCACGTAAAATCCCATGGATGAGGGAGGCAGGGCAGTATATATTGCCATGGGCTTGGGCTCTATGTGGGAAGATCCCTTAGCAAATTCTTTCTCGCCTAGGAAAGTTTTCAGAGAGTTATATTGGAGCTCGGTCTCATCAAGAAGGTTCAGGAATTGTACGGGCCCCTCACTCACTGCTGACTTTCTGGAACTAAAACATGAAGTGGCCCTTGAGGGATACTGGGACTTTATTAAGGTTCCTGGGAACAGGAAGAGGTAACATCAATTTAGGGTAAGGATGCTTCCTGTAAACTCCTTTACTTCCAAATGGAATGCTAATTATAATCCCAGTTGTCCTTTTTGTCCTACACACCGGGAAAGTATAGCCCACATTTTGTTTATCTGCCCAGAATACAAATCCCCAAGGCAGACTTGGTTGAAGCCTATATGTTCGCAGATGGGCATCACCACTGGTTGTGAGACCATAAGAATTCTTAAAACCAATAGCTCTGACCCCGTGGCTATAGCCGTTGCCAAATTTCTACATTGGATGTGGATAATACGCGTACGCAAATTAAGTTTACAATGAGATTTTGTGTTTTATTAATATTCTAAGATTTTGCTGCTATAAAACCCTTCTGGGATACTAACTGTATTTGGACCTTGGATTTCTTATCTTTTTAATCCTTAAATAATAGTGCCATTATGAATGTTTTAAAAAACAAAAATGTATTTAAATTATATTTTTAATGGATGGACTAAGCTAATTACCATATCCCCTGATGTTTTTCTATGTAATAGAATTGGACCAATGGAATGTCATGTTTCCTATTTTTTCTTAAACAATGTTTATCTTTTATGATATTGATATTGAAATAAAGATTTTATGATGATGAAAGGGATGGAACGGAGAGGAGATGGCTAGTCATAGTAAAGTGTAGCCCCGGGTGCTGGTGTGTGTAGATAATGTTTATCTCTTCTCTTTCCATGAGTGCGTCATACAACAGAGGAACTTGGATTTGCTGGTTGGATTGGGGGATTGAATACTGCTGCTAATCATGTTCAGGGAGAAAATTACAAAAAACAATTTGATGGACAGAATGTAGATCAATGTCTTACATTCACCCCAGTACAAGGATCTGGGCCTAAATCCATCGTTTTTTGCACTCCACACCACCCTGGGTTAGATAATGGCTTTATGCAAATCAGCTCTGACCCTGTGCCCCATGGGAACAGTCCAGTCCGAACTACACAGCCATATCTTTCCCAGACCGGAATCAAGCATCCGAGGACCGGACCGGTTTCGAGGTAACACCTCTCATCAGCCCGGCTAGCTTGACTCGCCATTGTCTAACCCAGGTGCGCTGGGGATGCTCAGACGTGGGTCCCAGGCACTCCACACCACTGGAGTCAAGCTAGCCGGGCTGATGAGAGGTGTTACCTCGAAACCGGTCCGGTCCTCGGATGCATGATTCCGTTCTGGGAAGGACATGGCTTTTGTAGTTCGGACTGGACTGTTCCCATGGGGCACAGGGTCAGAGCTGATTTGCATATCGCCATTGTCTAACCCAGGGTGGTGTGGAGTGCAAAAAAACGATGGATTTGGGCCCAGATCTTCGGACTGGGGTGAATGTGTGACATTGATCCACATTCTGTCCATCACCTGTTTTGTTTGCAATTGCCGCCATAAGTGCGCTGGGGATGCTCAGACGTGGGTCCCAGGCACTCCACACCAGTGGAGTCAAGCTAGCCGGGCTGATGACAGGTGTTACCTCGAAACCGGTCCGGTCCTCGGATGCTTGATTCCGTTCTGGGAAGGACATGGCTTTTGTAGTTCGGACTGGACTGTTCCCATGGGGCACAGGGTCAGAGCTGATTTGCATATCGCCATTGTCTAACCCAGGGTGGTGTGGAGTGCAAAAAAACGATGGATTTGGGCCCAGATCTTCGGACTGGGGTGAATGTGTGACATTGATCCACATTCTGTCCATCACCTGTTTTGTTTGCAATTGCCGCCATAAGTGCGCTGGGGATGCTCAGACGTGGGTCCCAGGCACTCCACACCACTGGAGTCAAGCTAGCCGGGCTGATGAAAGGTGTTACCTCGAAACCGGTCCGGTCCTCGGATGCTTGATTCCGTTCTGGGAAGGACATGGCTTTTGTAGTTCGGACTGGACTGTTCCCATGGGGCACAGGGTCAGAGCTGATTTGCATATCTCCATTGTCTAACCCAGGGTGGTGTGGAGTGCAAAAAAAACGATGGATTTGGGCCCAGATCTTCGGACTGGGGTGAATGTGTGACATTGATCCACATTCTGTCCATCACCTGTTTTGTTTGCAATTGCCGCCATAAGTGCGCTGGGGATGCTCAGACGTGGGTCCCAGGCACTCCACACCACTGGAGTCAAGCTAGCCGGGCTGATGAGAGGTGTTACCTCGAAACCGGTCCGGTCCTCGGATGCTTGATTCCGTTCTGGGAAGGACATGGCTTTTGTAGTTCGGACTGGACTGTTCCCATGGGGCACAGGGTCAGAGCTGATTTGCATATCGCCATTGTCTAACCCAGGGTGGTGTGGAGTGCAAAAAAACGATGGATTTGGGCCCAGATCTTCGGACTGGGGTGAATGTGTGACATTGATCCACATTCTGTCCATCACCTGTTTTGTTTGCAATTGCCGCCATAAGTGCGCTGGGGATGCTCAGACGTGGGTCCCAGGCACTCCACACCACTGGAGTCAAGCTAGCCGGGCTGATGAGAGGTGTTACCTCGAAACCGGTCCGGTCCTCGGATGCTTGATTCCGTTCTGGGAAGGACATGGCTTTTGTAGTTCGGACTGGACTGTTCCCATGGGGCACAGGGTCAGAGCTGATTTGCATATCGCCATTGTCTAACCCAGGGTGGTGTGGAGTGCAAAAAAACGATGGATTTGGGCCCAGATCTTCGGACTGGGGTGAATGTGTGACATTGATCCACATTATGTCCATCACCTGTTTTGTTTGCAATTGCCGCCATAAGTGCGCTGGGGATGCTCAGACGTGGGTCCCAGGCACTCCACACCACTGGAGTCAAGCTAGCCGGGCTGATGAGAGGTGTTACCTCGAAACCGGTCCGGTCCTCGGAGGCTTGATTCCGTTCTGGGAAGGACATGGCTTATGTAGTTCGGACTGGACTGTTCCCATGGGGCACAGGGTCAGAGCTGATTTGCATATCGCCATTGTCTAACCCAGGGTGGTGTGGAGTGCAAAAAAACGATGGATTTGGGCCCAGATCTTTGGACTGGGGTGAATGTGTGACATTGATCCACATTCTGTCCATCACCTGTTTTGTTTGCAATTGCCGCCATAAGTGCGCTGGGGATGCTCAGACGTGGGTCCCAGGCACTCCACACCACTGGAGTCAAGCTAGCCGGGCTGATGAGAGGTGTTACCTCGAAACCGGTCCGGTCCTCGGATGCTTGATTCTGTTCTGGGAAGGACATGGCTTTTGTAGTTCAGACTGGGCTGTTCCCATGGGGCACAGGGTCAGAGCTGATTTGCATATCGCCATTGCCTAACCCAGGGTGGTGTGGAGTGCAAAAAAACGATGGATTTGGGCCCAGATCTTCGGACTGGGGTGAATGTGTGACATTGATCCACATTCTGTCCATCACCTGTTTTGTTTGCAATTGCCGCCATAAGTGCGCTGGGGATGCTCAGACATGGGTCCCAGGCACTCCACACCACTGGAGTCAAGCTAGCCGGGCTGATGAGAGGTGTTACCTTGAAACCGGTCCGGTCCTCGGATGCTTGATTCCGTTCTGGGAAGGACATGGCTTTTGTAGTTCGGACTGGACTGTTCCCATGGGGCACAGGGTCAGAGCTGATTTGCATATCGCCATTGTCTAACCCAGGGTGGTGTGGAGTGCAAAAAAACGATGGATTTGGGCCCAGATCTTCGGACTGGGGTGAATGTGTGACATTGATCCACATTCTGTCCATCACCTGTTTTGTTTGCAATTGCCGCCATAAGTGCGCTGGGGATGCTCAGACGTGGGTCCCAGGCACTCCACACCACTGGAGTCAAGCTAGCCGGGCTGATGAGAGGTGTTACCTCGAAACCGGTCCGGTCCTCGGAAGCTTGATTCCGTTCTGGGAAGGACATGGCTTTTGTAGTTCGGACTGGATTGTTCCCATGGGGCACAGGGTCAGAGCTGATTTGCACATCGCCATTGTCTAACCCAGGGTGGTGTGGAGTGCAAAAAAACGATGAATTTGGGCCCAGATCTTCGGACTGGGGTGAATGTGTGGCATTGATCCACATTCTGTCCATCACCTGTTTTGTTTGCAATTGCCGCCATAAGTGCGCTGGGGATGCTCAGACGTGGGTACCAGGCACTCCACACCACTGGAGTCAAGCTAGCCGGGCTGATGAGAGGTGTTACCTCGAAACCGGTCCGGTCCTCGGATGCTTGATTCCGTTCTGGGAAGGACATGGCTTTTGTAGTTCGGACTGGACTGTTCCCATGGGGCACAGGGTCAGAGCTGATTTGCATATCGCCATTGTCTAACCCAGGGTGGTGTGGAGTGCAAAAAAACGATGGATTTGGGCCCAGATCTTCGGACTGGGGTGAATGTTTGACATTGATCCACATTCTGTCCATCACCTGTTTTGTTTGCAATTGCCGCCATAAGTGCGCTGGGGATGCTCAGACGTGGGTCCCAGGCACTCCACACCACTGGAGTCAAGCTAGCCGGGCTGATGAGAGGTGTTACCTCGAAACCGGTCCGGTCCTCGGATGCTTGATTCCGTTCTGGGAAGGACATGGCTTTTGTAGTTCGGACTGGACTGTTCCCATGGGGCACAGGGTCAGAGCTGATTTCCATATCGCCATTGTCTAACCCAGGGTGGTGTGGAGTGCAAAAAAACGATGGATTTGGGCCCAGATCTTCGGACTGGGGTGAATGTGTGACATTGATCCACATTCTGTCCATCACCTGTTTTGTTTGCAATTGCCGCCATAAGTGCGCTGGGGATGCTCAGACGTGGGTCCCAGGCACTCCACACCACTGGAGTCAAGCTAGCCGGGCTGATGAGAGGTGTTACCTCGAAACCGGTCCGGTCCTCGGATGCTTGATTCCGTTCTGGGAAGGACATGGCTTTTGTAGTTCGGACTGGACTGTTCCCATGGGGCACAGGGTCAGAGCTGATTTGCATATCTCCATTGTCTAACCCAGGGTGGTGTGGAGTGCAAAAAAACGATGGATTTGGGCCCAGATCTTCGGACTGGGGTGAATGTGTGACATTGATCCACATTCTGTCCATCACCTGTTTTGTTTGCAATTGCCGCCATAAGTGCGCTGGGGATGCTCAGACGTGGGTCCCAGGCACTCCACACCACTGGAGTCAAGCTAGCCGGGCTGATGAGAGGTGTTACCTCGAAACCGGTCCGGTCCTCGGATGCTTGATTCCGTTCTGGGAAGGACATAGCTTTTGTAGTTCGGACTGGACTGTTCCCATGGGGCACAGGGTCAGAGCTGATTTGCATATCGCCATTGTCTAACCCAGGGTGGTGTGGAGTGCAAAAAAACGATGGATTTGGGCCCAGATCTTCGGACTGGGGTGAATGTGTGACATTGATCCACATTCTGTCCATCACCTGTTTTGTTTGCAGTTGCCGCCATAAGTGCGCTGGGGATGCTCAGACGTGGGTCCCAGGCACTCCACACCACTGGAGTCAAGCTAGCCGGGCTGATGAGAGGTGTTACCTCGAAACCGGTCCGGTCCTCGGATGCTTGATTCCGTTCTGGGAAGGACATGGCTTTTGTAGTTCGGACTGGACTGTTCCCATGGGGCACAGGGTCAGAGCTGATTTGCATATCGCCATTGTCTAACCCAGGGTGGTGTGGAGTGCAAAAAAACGATGGATTTGGGCCCAGATCTTCGGACTGGGGTGAATGTGTGACATTGATCCACATTATGTCCATCACCTGTTTTGTTTGCAATTGCCGCCATAAGTGCGCTGGGGATGCTCAGACGTGGGTCCCAGGCACTCCACACCACTGGAGTCAAGCTAGCCGGGCTGATGAGAGGTGTTACCTCGAAACCGGTCCGGTCCTCGGAGGCTTGATTCCGTTCTGGGAAGGACATGGCTTTTGTAGTTCGGACTGGACTGTTCCCATGGGGCACAGGGTCAGAGCTGATTTGCATATCGCCATTGTCTAACCCAGGGTGGTGTGGAGTGCAAAAAAACGATGGATTTGGGCCCAGATCTTTGGACTGGGGTGAATGTGTGACATTGATCCACATTCTGTCCATCACCTGTTTTGTTTGCAATTGCCGCCATAAGTGCGCTGGAGATGCTCAGACGTGGGTCCCAGGCACTCCACACCACTGGAGTCAAGCTAGCCGGGCTGATGAGAGGTGTTACCTCGAAACCGGTCCGGTCCTCGGATGCTTGATTCTGTTCTGGGAAGGACATGGCTTTTGTAGTTCGGACTGGGCTGTTCCCATGGGGCACAGGGTCAGAGCTGATTTGCATATCGCCATTGTCTAACCCAGGGTGGTGTGGAGTGCAAAAAAACGATGGATTTGGGCCCAGATCTTCGGACTGGGGTGAATGTGTGACATTGATCCACATTCTGTCCATCACCTGTTTTGTTTGCAATTGCCGCCATAAGTGCGCTGGGGATGCTCAGACATGGGTCCCAGGCACTCCACACCACTGGAGTCAAGCTAGCCGGGCTGATGAGAGGTGTTACCTCGAAACCGGTCCGGTCCTCGGATGCTTGATTCCGTTCTGGGAAGGACATGGCTTTTGTAGTTCGGACTGGACTGTTCCCATGGGGCACAGGGTCAGAGCTGATTTGCATATCGCCATTGTCTAACCCAGGGTGGTGTGGAGTGCAAAAAAACGATGGATTTGGGCCCAGATCTTCGGACTGGGGTGAATGTGTGACATTGATCCACATTCTGTCCATCACCTGTTTTGTTTGCAATTGCCGCCATAAGTGCGCTGGGGATGCTCAGACGTGGGTCCCAGGCACTCCACACCACTGGAGTCAAGCTAGCCGGGCTGATGAGAGGTGTTACCTCGAAACCGGTCCGGTCCTCGGAAGCTTGATTCCGTTCTGGGAAGGACATGGCTTTTGTAGTTCGGACTGGATTGTTCCCATGGGGCACAGGGTCAGAGCTGATTTGCATATCGCCATTGTCTAACCCAGGGTGGTGTGGAGTGCAAAAAAACGATGAATTTGGGCCCAGATCTTCGGACTGGGGTGAATGTGTGGCATTGATCCACATTCTGTCCATCACCTGTTTTGTTTGCAATTGCCGCCATAAGTGCGCTGGGGATGCTCAGACGTGGGTACCAGGCACTCCACACCACTGGAGTCAAGCTAGCCGGGCTGATGAGAGGTGTTACCTCGAAACCGGTCCGGTCCTCGGATGCTTGATTCCGTTCTGGGAAGGACATGGCTTTTGTAGTTCGGACTGGACTGTTCCCATGGGGCTCAGGGTCAGAGCTGATTTGCATATCGCCATTGTCTAACCCAGGGTGGTGTGGAGTGCAAAAAAACGATGGATTTGGGCCCAGATCTTCGGACTGGGGTGAATGTTTGACATTGATCCACATTCTGTCCATCACCTGTTTTGTTTGCAATTGCCGCCATAAGTGCGCTGGGGATGCTCAGACGTGGGTCCCAGGCACTCCACACCACTGGAGTCAAGCTAGCCGGGCTGATGAGAGGTGTTACCTCGAAACCGGTCCGGTCCTCGGATGCTTGATTCCGTTCTGGGAAGGACATGGCTTTTGTAGTTCGGACTGGACTGTTCCCATGGGGCACAGGGTCAGAGCTGATTTCCATATCGCCATTGTCTAACCCAGGGTGGTGTGGAGTGCAAAAAAACGATGGATTTGGGCCCAGATCTTCGGACTGGGGTGAATGTGTGACATTGATCCACATTCTGTCCATCACCTGTTTTGTTTGCAATTGCCGCCATAAGTGCGCTGGGGATGCTCAGACGTGGGTCCCAGGCACTCCACACCACTGGAGTCAAGCTAGCCGGGCTGATGAGAGGTGTTACCTCGAAACCGGTCCGGTCCTCGGATGCTTGATTCCGTTCTGGGAAGGACATGGCTTTTGTAGTTTCGACTGGACTGTTCCCATGGGGCACAGGGTCAGAGCTGATTTGCATATCGCCATTGTCTAACCCAGGGTGGTGTGGAGTGCAAAAAAACGATGGATTTGGGCCCAGATCTTCGGACTGGGGTGAATGTGTGACATTGATCCACATTCTGTCCATCACCTGTTTTGTTTGCAATTGCCGCCATAAGTGCGCTGGGGATGCTCAGACGTGGGTCCCAGGCACTCCACACCACTGGAGTCAAGCTAGCCGGGCTTGTGGAAAATTAGAAAAATTGATGTACATAAGCAGCGTTCATTTGCCTTTTCCCACTCCTCTCCCTGTACGCACCATGAATACCGTAAAATATTAACCGCATCACTCCGCCAGTAAAAGCCCGTGCCCATATGTACATGACAGCTATTTTAGGCACCCTGGCCTTTTGCCCGCTCATTAGAATCACCGGCTTCCCTTCTGCGCGTATTTGAAACCCCCCCCCCTCTCTCACATGCATAGACCATAAAACCCTCTCCCTCTGCGCGACCCTGCTCTGAAAAGCAACCCTCCTGCTTGACCCACGCAAACCCCCCCCCATTTCCTCTTGAAGAAGCATCCTTCGCCTCAGCTGACATAAAACCCCCCAGCTGTGCCTGACTGCCCCCGCTCTCTCATACACGGGTCATAAGACCTTTCTCTCTGTGCGACTCTGTCCTTGGGAGTCACGCTCGCGCCCGACCAACACCTCCTTTCCTTTTATGAATACCCCTCTGTTGGTAAACTCTCCCTCTGCACTTGATTGTCAACGCGGCATGAACACCTCTCCTTTGATGACCCCTTCCACCGAGTCCGATTGTCCACACTGGTCTGAGGCCATCGCCTAAGCCGGGAGATACTGTTTACTGCCCCTTATTGTATGGAGTCACTCCTCTTCAAAGGTTCCACTATTGATCCTGGCCACCCCACCCCCTGGGCTACGATCAGGCGCACACATCCTAAAAATTGGCGGAACACTCAGCTGCGTGATTACCCTCCCCCCTCATCAGCAGGTCAAGGGTCTCTATTGTGAACATATGTGGGGTAGGATTGACAGGAGGATTGTGGGGATGTCTTTTCCTTGTTTCACAATGTCGTGATTGTAATGCCAAGTGTTTTGTAAGGTATAAAGGACGATGTCTCAGCTCACTTGTTAGAGCACCTCCTGAAAGACACTGTGTTTCGTGTCCGAAAAGACAGGCTCTCCTCATGAGTAATAAATCCTGTTCTTGTGACTCCGGCTTCCAGAGCCCGTCTCTTTTTTGGTAACTAGTCAGAATGGGAACTAAGAGGCGACTTGCGCCAGCTGCCCGGGTATCGATAGTAATATGGGCTCACTTTCTACAATTGGCGTCCCAACGCGGGGTCCATCAGTGACATAGGGTCGAGTAAGAGAGATCCAGACGATGAGGTGAACATCTAAATGATTGGAGTATACCTGCCATGAGAGGGCCCTCGTCCGGCTGCCGATCGAATGAACTTCACCGACTCTGAACGGACCTCTCTCGAGTGACCTATTGTCCTGACTGGAATCCCACAGGAATGCTGCACAGAGTAAGAGAACGATCGGGCGCTGGAAGAGGAAGACGAAGAACTGTCCATATGGTCCGGTCCGGGTAAGATTAAGTAGGGCGTTTTTACGCCTGATTGGTAGGATGGTTTTATCCATCTGATTGATTGATTGATTGTATTGGAATCGGTATTTAAATACTGATATTGTTTGTTTATTGGTTCATTTAGCTTTGGTTGCTACTTGAAATATTGGTTCTCTTCTTGAGAACGAGACATTCTCTGTTTGCAAACAGCGGCGAATAGGAACGTTCGTCTCTCTTTGCAGATAGAGAAGGGTAGGTAATGCAGACTTTTGTCCCCGTTGTAATCCGTCATGCCTACCTTTCTCCCCACTGATTGTTTGAAATCAATTAATAATCGATTGTTGCTCTTTGAGATCTTCCCTGTCTACAAACAGAGACGAATAGAAATATTCTGTCTTCCTTTGCAGATAGCGAAGGGCAGGTAATGCAGACGTTTGTCCCCGTTGTAATCCGTCATGCCTGTTTTTCTCCCCACTGATTGATTGATTGACTGGACATTGTTGTCCTAGGAATTGTTTGTTTGAGGTATTTTCTGTTTGCAAACAATGTGGAATAGAAATATTCTGTCTAGTCTTTGCAAGTAGTAAAGGGTAGGTTATGCCCCTTTATGATTCGTCAGTCCTACCCACTCCCCACTGATTGACTATTATTTGGGGGTAGCTCACCTGGTCCGCCCAGGAGGCTACCCTAATGGAGGGACAGATGCTCCCCACTCATTCACTTCCAGATCCACATCGACCCCAAGACCACACTCAGAGGCACCCTCCTTTACAGACCACCAGGACCCCGCGCAAAATTCAGTGAAGACATCACAGACTTCATCACTCCACACGCGCTCCCCTCCAAAGATTACATCCTTCTGGGAGACCTCAACTTTCACCTTGAAAAGAACAACGACCGCAACACCACCACCCTCTTGGACAACCTCGCCAACCTCGGACTTAAACAACTGATCACTTCCCCCACCCACATCGCAGGTCACACACTCGACCCTATCTTCACATCCAGCAATCATGTCTCCTTCAGCCACACTACGGATCTCCTCTGGACTGACCACAGCTGCGTTCACTTCACCTACAACAAGCCGAAACCCATCAACCACCCCCAACCAACTCTGCAACGAAACTGGAACAAAATCACCATCGACCAGATCTCCTCATCGCTCCTTCTAAACACCCCAGCCCACTCTTCTAACCCAGACCAAGCCGCCACCAACCTCACCCTATGGTTATCCAACAGCGCCGACATCCTAGCACCACTGAAAAAACGCCAAAGCAAACCTGGCAGCAAGAAGGCCTCATGGTTCAACGATGATCTTAAGAAGTCCAAGAAACTCTGCCGCTCCCTTGAAAAAGCCTGGAAAAAAGACCCAACCACTAGCACCAAGGACGCCTTCAAAAACGCCACCCGCACACACCACCAACTTATCCAAAAGGCCAAGAAAACCGCATTCAAGGATCGACTAGATAACAACACCCACAACAGCAAGGAACTTTTCAACATCGTTAAGGAATTTACCAATCCCTCGGCCAACTCCAACGACATCACCCCCCTCAAGCTCTCTGTGACTCCCTGGCTTTATTCTTCCACAACAAAATTGCAGACATCCACAACAGCTTCGACAACCAACCCGGAGACCAACCCACCCAACCATATGCTGAACATTCTCCCCCCTTGAAAACCCTTAACGACTGGAACCCAATCTCCACTGAGGACACCATCCGCCTGATGAACTCCATCCACTCAGGATCCCCCCCATGTCCTCACCACATCTTCAACAAAGCAGACTCCGTCATAGCACCACACCTCCGAGACGTCATCAACTGCTCCTTCAACTCCGCCACCTTCCCGGAAAGCTGGAAACACGCTGAACTCACCGCCCTTCTGAAAAAACCCACAGCGGACCCCACCGAACTCAAAAATTACCGCCCCATCTCGCTCCTTCCTTTCCCGGCCAAAGTCATCGAGAAAGCTGTCAACAACCAGCTCGCCGCCTTCCTCGAAACCAACAAATCCCTCGACTCCTCACAGTCTGGCTTCCGAGCAAAACACAGCACTGAGACCGCCCTCATCGCAGCAACAGACGACATTCGAACTCTACTGGACAATGGATACACAGTCGCCCTCATCCTCCTCGACCTCTCTGCAGCCTTCGACACAGTCTGCCACAGCACCCTTTTACAACGCCTCAGAAACATCGGAATACAAGGAAAAGCACTTGAATGGATCACCTCGTTCCTCATCGGAAGAACCCAGAGAGTCCGCCTTCCACCATTCAAGTCCGAGGCCACTGAAGTCATCTGTGGCGTACCACAAGGATCCTCACTCAGTCCCACCCTCTTCAACGTATACATGAGCCCCCTCGCGGCCATCGCCCGCAAACACAACCTCAACATCATCTCTTACGCGGATGACACTCAACTGATCCTTTCTCTCACCAATGACCCCAGCACCGCCAAAACTAACCTACACGAAGGAATGAAAGAAGTTGCCGAATGGATGAAACACAGCCGTCTGAAACTGAACTCAGATAAAAAAGAAGTCCTCATCTTAGGTACATCCCCCTCTGCATGGGATGACTCTTGGTGGCCGGAAGCCCTTGGAAAAGCACCCATCCCGACAGACCACGCACGGAACCTAGGCGTTATCCTGGATTTTTCACTTTCAATGAACAGACAAGTCAGCGCCGTCTCCTCATCCTGCTTCAACATTCTTCGCATGCTCAAAAAAACATTTCGCTGGATCCCCACCGAAACCAGAAAAACAGTCACCCATGCTCTGGTCACGAGCCGACTGGACTACGGAAACACCCTCTACGCAGGTACTACCGCTAAACTCCAGAAAAAACTCCAACGAATCCAAAACGCCTCAGCCAGGATCATATTAGACATCCCGCGTAACGAACACATCTCTGGTCACCTGAAAAACCTCCACTGGCTACCCGTCAATAAGAGGATCACTTTCCGACTTCTAACCCACGCACACAAATCACTCTACGATATCGGTCCAGAATGCCTCAACTCACGACTGTCCTTCTACACCCCCTCCCGCCAACTACGTTCTTCCAGCCAAGCCCTCGCCACCGTACCTCGCATCAACAAGACCACCATGGGAGGTAGATCCTTCTCATACCTGGCAGCTAAAACATGGAACTCACTCCCCACTTACCTTCGCCTTTCCCAGAACCACCTAGCATTCAGAAAGCAACTTAAAACGTGGATATTTGACAAGTAATCCTCCTCCCCTCCCTAAGCGCCTTGAGACCCTCTGGGTATGTAGTGCGCTATATAAATTCTTTGACTTGACTTGACTTAGTTCCACCCCGGACCATTTATTGGAGGTAACTCATCTGATCCGTTCAGACGTACCCCTAATGAAAAGGACGCATACAAATATGAAGTGATCACCGTACCCTGTTAACAGAAACTTTAGCTCGAAACACGCTAAGGAAAAGAAGGAAAAATAAAAGGATATCGGGCTAAGTCAGTAACCCCCTGATGAGCTTTCGACTTCACTAAAAATAAGAAACATTAGAAACAGTTCGTAATAAGAAATATAAAATGGCGAAAAGTCTAACAGCAAGACAGCCACGAGGTAGCTAGGTTCCGCTGCCTACTCCTGCTCCAAACATGTCTGCCTCATTGCCCACCACGCCCAAATAACGGTCACATGAAATAGATACAAAGCAATAGGTACCTACCCCCATTCCGGAAGCTCCCGAAGTGCAACAGGTCCACGGTTACGCCCAACCGGAAGGCAAGGCCTCGATGCGTGCAGGGCTCGGCTGGCCGCAGTCGGAAGGGGAGGCTGTGGGGCGGACGGCCCGAAAATCGTAATGATCTCTCCTTTTCCTCTCTTCTGCTGCCCTGCAGGCCGCGGGGGGGGGGGGATGTCTTGCCGCAGCCACCGACCCCCCCCCCTCTCTTGCCTGATCCGGCTCTCATCGAAGGCCGAAGCCAAGGCGAGGACGGCGGCGCTTCTTTGCGCAATGATGGCTGCGACGACACTCCTGAAGTGGCCCTGGATAGTTGCAGGTAGTCCCGCCACATGGCAAGGGGGGGGGATGTCTTGCTGCCTCCGAACCCCCCCCCCCCATCTTCAATGCCTGATACGGCTGTACCAAAGCACTGGAGCCGGAGAGCGGCGCGGGGTCGCTGGAAGGGGGAGGCGGCGCGAACGAGCCTCCTCCACCTCCCTCCAGGTGGAGGCTTCCAGCGACACCCCAACGCTCTTGCTTAAAGAGGGTCCATATGAAAAAGCGGTCCTTTGCCCGGGACGGGCACACGTCCTGTACCTTCTCTCCTCAACTTTGAAGATTCTATGAGAGCCGGGGGGCCCGACCCCTCCACATGGGCGCCCCCGTCCCCCTCGCCGGAAAACCGCGACATCGGCGCACTCCTGCCGTCGCCGGCCTCTGTTGAAATGACTAAAATCCTGCAAAGATACAGACATGTTCAGTTCCGGTGGGATGCCAGTATGACCCGGTAGGAGAGATTGTTGCTTCCCTCCCCACTTTTTGACTGATGGCTCATATCGCCAGTCTGTTGCCCTATTATGAAAAACTTTTTGAACTACCAACAGAAGGTTCTGGTCCTACTACGAGTCAGTAGAGACGATCGGACTATACTGGGACCTGCCTGACCTCGCCCAAAATGGCGCCGATACAAAATAAAACTTTCAGCTCCTTGTTGTATCCTGATTGCTCAAGCCTTAATGTTCTGAGATATGTATGTAGTTGTTTGAACAGTGAAGTGATATAAGTGGACATCGATTATGCGTTAGGAGAAACGAAGTGATATAGAATGGATATTGATTATGTGTCGAGACAATGAACTGGTATAGGGTGGGTACTAATTATGTGTTGGAAAGCAATGAATTTATACGAAATAGAGTACTGATGGAATATTTGGACGATGAATTGATACTAAGTTTTAAACGCACCAAGGTCATTGAAAATTTAACCTTTTTGACATTTATGATGCTTGCTCCCAATGAATTTCGATACGATTTCATTGCACTTGCCGCACTCTTTATTATAAAATTAAAGGTTTTTGAAAAAGCAAAGTACAGCTGTAGTGATCGCATTAATGAGTCTCAAATGTGTTGCTACTGTCTCCGATATAAGCGAAATGTAAGCAGCTTTATGAAGGTCGAAGATTAAGAAGCCCAATACTTAGGCTGTTGCATTGTATGCCACAGGCAGCAGGAAAAAAGTGTTTTAGACGCCCTCAAAAGACACCACAGAAATACCACCTGACCGCCACCCTTGCACGCAACCTAAAGGGGTCACGACCAAGTGACTCATGTAGATACGCAGAACACCAATGATTATCTATCTGACACTACTGGTCCCTCTGGGCTTAAACGCCGAGATCGTAGAGAAATGCACTACGTGGAGATAGGTCGAGTATGTGGTAGGTAAAAACATTTTCGGACTACTGCATGCTGATGTGGTTTGAATGCTGCCCCCACCCCCTTCTTTCTCCTCCCTTCTGCAGGTCGCGTCGGAACACCGGCTGAAGTATAGAAGAGCGATGATCGAACGACCGACGAAAAGGGAGGAAGGGGATCTGAGCATAGTACTTATGTTGATGAGTCTTTAAAGACGTAGACTTAGACATGACTGTTCCTCCTTAGAACGTAGCGACTGGGAGGATGGACTGACATAGAAACTTGATGAGTACTGTATGACGGAAATTGACTCGAAATAGCACGTTAGATAATGTAACTAGACGTTTGACTAGATAGGGAAAGGACGAGGAAGAGTGCTGGGGTAAGGGTTACCAAGGCACCACCCGTCCGGGAAGTTAGAAATGTTGCTGATGTTCAAAATGTACCACCTCCTTCTCACACTCTTATAGACATAGCCAAGCTGTCCGACTGTTCTCCCGATCAATACCCGCCGTTGCCTCAGCCTGGAGAACTTCCCACCAAAGGAAGAAACTCAAAAATGGTTTAAGATCCAACCGTGGGTAAATAGCCCGACCAGGTTAATTTCTGACCGGCTGACCGAGGCGTAAGTATTGGCAATTGAGAACACTCGCTAAAATAGCAAGCGAGAGGAAAAAGGAGGGAAAGGTAAAAAGAGCTGAGCACGTAGGTAAATAGGATATTAAAGATATGCAGGATGTAAAAATAGATCTTTTTGGCCAATAATTGTTTTATGTTTTGTCATGAATGTCTTATATATGTAATACATGTACTGTCTTCCTTCATCTGAGTTTGTGTGTATGTACTGTAGGGGTTTATGTCTTCCCTCTGTTTGCGTCTCTCCGTTACCTGACCCCCTGCTGTTCTGTGTTGTGAGCGCACTAAATGACCTATTCTCGTACACGTCTCTCTCTCTCTCTCTCTCTCCCCCCCCCTTATCTATCTCTCTCTCTCTCTCTCACTCTCTACATGTCATACGTGTACCGAATGGCTCGTTTAGATCGCGGACGACTCTCACTCTCTACGAGAGTCCCCCTGTTCCATCTTCCAGTTTATGGTAAAATTGTGCCATGTTGGCACCAGTCTGATTGGATACTTATTGAACGCGAAGGTGTTCAGCGAAATTGACCGAAACTAAAATGATCGTATCTCGCCATATTACTACCTCTCCTTTCTGCAAAATGAATGAACTCGAATTGGCTGAGAAGGAAAGGACAGGCAAGACGACTAAGGTCCCCCAATCTGGCCTTTTATAGGGGAACTATATGTCAATGGCACCTTATTTTTTAGTTCATCAGAAACGAACGCCAATGTCTAGATTGACCCCCAACGCCCAGATTGCCCCACCCCCTTTGCACCCAAGCGCGAATGCCCGAAGCTTCCCCGCCCCACTTGATTGACCCCAGCTGCTGTCCCCGATATAAATATGATGACCATGAGTAACTGTCGTCCCTCGAGAAAAACCTGTTTTACCCTGACTCTCGATGATAGCGCCCCCGCCCTGTTTGAAAAGGTTAGCCAGCCTTGAAGGGAAATGTTAGACTGTTAAAGGCTCGGGTTTGAAAGGCAAGTCTCCACTGGAGGTTCCAAAATGTTGAATTTGATGAAATACGCAGTTGATGGGAGTCTTATTTCTATCCATTTGTGTTATAAATAGACGATGAATAAACTTGGCATGAACTTAGCAGGAATGCCGACATATGCACTGCTTGGTAATAGACTTCTGACTGTGACCGATGAGCGTATCTCCCAAGTGCGTAGGATTGAGGGAGGAATTCACATGCATAAATGTCTTCTCCTGCCAGTTCTCTAAAGCTTGTTTTGTACCTATTCAAAGATTTACGATCACCGGAGGAGAAGGGTCGGACGTGACGTGCAGCCTGGCTGCAGATCTTGAGACACATGTGACCTCGACCAAAGGTGGAGCTGCAGAGCAACAAGATGCGGGACGAGACAGCAATCTCAAACGTGGAAAATGAAAAATGACGGGCTGCCCTGAAGTCCTCCGTCTGCTAACCCACGTGTGCCTGAAGTCTCCGTCCCCCCTTTTTTGGGCCCGATTGATGGGCCTGCCTGCTCGTTATCCTTTGCTCCATTGGTCCCATTGGTGTGTCCCAGGAAATCTGACCCCACTCCGCTCTCTCTCCTATCGACTATTTGAACCACACGCCCTCTTTTCCATGTGACTTCTTGCCAAAAGGAAGATCAGCATTCAGGTGGGAATAGGGTGTTCCAACGAAAATATAGGTGCCGAGCAGAAGGCACCACTAAAAGGATTGGTTAGGGAACAGGACTGTGGTCTAACAGCAGAGGACTGACCGCACCCTGCAACGCGTAAGGATAGATCCGAGCTGGACCTATAGCTCCACCGCCGGTGCTCAACAGCGCCAACTAAAGGACACGGACTAGAGCCTACTTGTGATGGCTCACTGCTAAAAAGACACTGTGACTAAGAGATCTTGTGTATTGAACTGAATTCCGCCCTCAACTACTTGGTCAAGATGTTCATTGGTCACATTCTTTGAGAAAGTCAGAAGCATTTATGTTATGTAGTGCGTTTGAAATGTCAGGAACTCAACCAATGCAATTTCCTATGTGCTGCATTCTGCCAAATCTCATCAACTGTCCATAATTACATGCCAAACGATTAGTATTGACAAATGCTAGTTCTTCGACGGCGCCTGTTTATATGTACCCCCATCAATTAGAAAAATGAACTCTGTTATGTAAAAAGCGGCGACTGTGGAAAATTAGAAAAATTGATGTACATAAGCAGCGTTCATTTGCCTTTTCCCACTCCTCTCCCTGTACGCACCATGAATACCGTAAAATATTAACTGCATCACTCCGCCAGTAAAAGCCCGTGCCCATATGTACATGACAGCCATTTTAGGCACCCTGGCCTTTTGCCCGCTCATTAGAATCACCGGCTTCCCTTCTGCGCGTATTTGAAACCCCCCCCCCCTCTCTCACATGCATAGACCATAAAACCCTCTCCCTCTGCGCGACCCTGCTCTGAAAAGCAACCCTCCTGCTTGACCCACGCAAACCCCCCCCCCCCATTTCCTCTTGAAGAAGCATCCTTCGCCTCAGCTGACATAAAACCCCCCAGCTGTGCCTGACTGCCCCCGCTCTCTCATACACGGGTCTGTCCTTGGGAGTCACGCTCGCGCCCGACCAACACCTCCTTTCCTTTTATGAATACCCCTCTGTTGGTAAACTCTCCCTCTGCACTTGATTGTCCACGCGGCATGAACACCTCTCCTTTGATGACCCCTTCCAACGAGTCCGATTGTCCACACTGGTCTGAGGCCATCGCCTAAGCCGGGAGATACTGTTTACTGCCCCTTATTGTATGGAGTCACTCCTCTTCAAAGGTTCCACTATTGATCCTGGCCACCCCACCCCCTGGGCTACGATCAGGCGCACACATCCTAAAAATTGGCGGAACACTCAGCTGCGTGATTACCCTCCCCCCTTATCAGCAGGTCAAGGGTCTCTATTGTGAACATAAGTGGGGTAGGATTGACACGAGGATTGTGGGGATGTCTTTTCCTTGTTTCACAATGTCGTGATTGTAATGCCAAGTGTTTTGTAAGGTATAAAGGACGATGTCTCAGCTCACTTGTTAGAGCACCTCCTGAAAGACACTGTGTTTCGTGTCCGAAATGACAGGCTCTCCTCATGAGTAATAAATCCTGTTCTTGTGACTCCGGCTTCCAGCGCCCGTCTCTTTTTTGGTAACTAGTCAGAATGGGAACTAAGAGGCGACTTGCGCCAGCAGCCCGGGTATCGATAGTAATATGGGCTCACTTTCTACAGGCTGATGAGAGGTGTTACCTCGAAACCGGTCCGGTCCTCGGATGCTTGATTCCGTTCTGGGAAGGACATGGCTTTTGTAGTTCGGACTGGACTGTTCCCATGGGGCACAGGGTCAGAGCTGATTTGCATATCGCCATTGTCTAACCCAGGGTGGTGTGGAGTGCAAAAAAACAATGGATTTGGGCCCAGATCTTCGGACTGGGGTGAATGTGTGACATTGATCCACATTCTGTCCATCACCTGTTTTGTTTGCAATTGCCGCCATAAGTGCGCTGGGGATGCTCAGACGTGGGTCCCAGGCACTCCACACCACTGGAGTCAAGCGAGCCGGGCTGATGAGAGGTGTTACCTCGAAACCGGTCCGGTCCTCGGATGCTTGATTCCATTCTGGGAAGGACATGGCTTTTGTAGTTCGGACTGGACTGTTCCCATGGGGCACAGGGTCAGAGCTGATTTGCATATCGCCATTGTCTAACCCAGGGTGGTGTGGAGTGCAAAAAAACGATGGATTTGCGCCCAGATCTTCGGACTGGGGTGAATGTGTGACATTGATCCACATTATGTCCATCACCTGTTTTGTTTGCAATTGCCGCCATAAGTGCGCTGGGGATGCTCAGACGTGGGTCCCAGGCACTCCACACCACTGGAGTCAAGCTAGCCGGGCTGATGAGAGGTGTTACCTCGAAACCGGTCCGGTCCTCGGATGCTTGATTCCGTTCTGGGAAGGACATGGCTTTTGTAGTTCGGACTGGACTGTTCCCTTGGGGCACAGGGTCAGAGCTGATTTGCATATTGCCATTGTCTAACCCAGGGTGGTGTGGAGTGCAAAAAAACGATGGATTTGGGCCCAGATCTTCGGACTGGGGTGAATGTGTGACATTGATCCACATTATGTCCATCACCTGTTTTGTTTGCAATTGCCGCCATAAGTGCGCTGGGGATGCTCAGACGTGGGTCCCAGGCACTCCACACCACTGGAGTCAAGCTAGCCGGGCTGATGAGAGGTGTTACCTCGAAACCGGTCCGGTCCTCGGATGCTTGATTCCGTTCTGGGAAGGACATGGCTTTTGTAGTTCGGACTGGACTGTTCCCATGGGGCACAGGGTCAGAGCTGATTTGCATATCGCCATTGTCTAACCCAGGGTGGTGTGGAGTGCAAAAAAACGATGGATTTGGGCCCAGATCTTCGGACTGGGGTGAATGTGTGACATTGATCCACATTCTGTCCATCACCTGTTTTGTTTGCAATTGCCGCCATAAGTGCGCTGGGGATGCTCAGACGTGGGTCCCAGGCACTCCACACCACTGGAGTCAAGCTAGCCGGGCTGATGAGAGGTGTTACCTCGAAACCGGTCCGGTCCTCGGATGCTTGATTCCGTTCTGGGAAGGACATGGCTTTTGTAGTTCGGACTGGACTGTTCCCATGGGGCACAGGGTCAGAGCTGATTTGCATATCGCCATTGTCTAACCCAGGGTGGTGTGGAGTGCAAAAAAACGATGGATTTGGGCCCAGATCTTCGGACTGGGGTGAATGTGTGACATTGATCCACATTCTGTCCATCACCTGTTTTGTTTGCAATTGCCGCCATAAGTGCGCTGGGGCTGCTCAGACGTGGGTCCCAGGCACTCCACACCACTGGAGTCAAGCTAGCCGGGCTGATGAGAGGTGTTACCTTGAAACCGGTCCGGTCCTCGGATGCTTGATTCCGTTCTGGGAAGGACATGGCTTTTGTAGTTCAGACTGGACTGTTCCCATGGGGCACAGGGTCAGAGCTGATTTGCATATCGCCATTGTCTAACCCAGGGTGGTGTGGAGTGCAAAAAAACGATGGATTTGGGCCCAGATCTTCGGACTGGGGTGAATGTGTGACATTGATCCACATTCTGTCCATCACCTGTTTTGTTTGCAATTGCCGCCATAAGTGCGCTGGGGATGCTCAGACGTGGGTCCCAGGCACTCCACACCACTGGAGTCAAGCTAGCCGGGCTGATGAGAGGTGTTACCTCGAAACCGGTCCGGTCCTCGGATGCTTGATTCCGTTCTGGGAAGGACATGGCTTTTGTAGTTCGGACTGGACTGTTCCCATGGGGCACAGGGTCAGAGCTGATTTGCATATCGCCATTGTCTAACCCAGGGTGGTGTGGAGTGCAAAAAAATGATGGATTTGGGCCCAGATCTTCGGACTGGGGTGAATGTGTGACATTGATCCACATTCTGTCCATCACCTGTTTTGTTTGCTAATCATGTTCAGGGCCGAGACTCGCGAGCTGTGTACCAGGACATCACAGGTGTAGAGGTTTATAACGTGGCTTGTGTGTCACAGACCACTTCTTGTGAAGTGTGTTATGTTATGTTGATTTTTATAGGGCACTAATCACTGATGAGGGTTAGGACAGCTGGAAAAATCATCCCCTTCACCTGCACAAATTATATTTTTGAATCAGCGGTAAATGTGAGTAGTAAACATTTGAGCATGTGCATGTTCAACAGCCTGAAAATATATATCACTAATCGTACAGGAAGACATGTATTGTTTAATACATTTTACTTGTTAAGAAAAAGACAAAATGTAACTATGATTACTATCCAATAAAAAGACCAAAATCCAAAAACATATGATTATAACAAGATTAATAAAGTACATTTAAATACTCAACTATAATATGTGAATCAAATGACAACAAAAGAATATAAATATATATAAAGGAGCACAGTCGTAGAAAGAAAAACAAACTAAAGCAGGGAAAGAATGAGGAAGAGTTTCATCGAAAGATACAATATGAATTAACAATACATTCCTAGCGCTGTAACCATGCACTGATGGAATGCCTTTAATTATTTCTTAATCTCGAATAAAGCCAACGTATGAGTAAGAAGTTATTTGACCTGAAAGGAATTCACGATTGCACATCGGTCATTGTACCGCAAGAGAACTAATGTGAAAGGCATGTCTGATGATGATGATCTGCAAGCATGCAAGTGACGAGGAGCAGATGCCAAGAATGGAGGCCGGCCAGGGCACATTGTAGGGTCACTGCTCACAAGCCAGAATGAACCAGAGAGCCTGCGCTGACTCCATTAGGGTGTAGCGCCGTGTTACTTTCTGACACTATTAACAGGGAATATGCAGGACACATTCATGTGGTGCTGGGACATGCAGCCTGATGCCCGACATTCCTTCCTTCAACGCATGTTTGAGCTGATGATGTAGGGCAACGATCTAACGCGCTCAGACATAGTAGTCGACGGGATATCATGACCAGGCCCACAGCACTGCAGAAGATAAACCTGGTCCCTCATTACTTCATAGACGTGAGGGTAAGCGACCCTCTGCTCGGCTGCTGAGCCTGGCTCTCCTGACTACAGGGGGCAAATGTTTTCATACTAAAAGAAATGGGAGAGAAGTTTACCCAAGTAAGTTGAAAAACAGTGAATGTATTTGTGCCAAATACATGAACTTTTTTGGCGAAAATAAAAAGATTCGTACAATAACGAATTGATATATTCATAAACATATCAGCTTGTAAAGTGGGGTTTCATAAAACTACTCTATATTTTCCGTGTACACACAAAAGCATACGGGGCAGATGCTCGCGCCGTTTTCAGAATCAAGTAATATGATGTGCTCCCCCCAGTTCTGACCTTTGGTGCTCTCTGTCTCCTTGTTGGCTCCACCTCCTGATGCTGACGTATCCTGGCCTCCTACAGCCCGACTGTTTCCCTACAGGATCCCTGATTACTGCCCATCGCCCTTTCTTTACATTTCTGTAGTCTGGGTCTTTGTCTGCTGGGTCTTCGGGCTTTCTTTAGCTTTCCTGTTTCCAGATCAATGGTCCAGGTCTCTGCCATGTGTTATACATTCGTCTTTCGTCATCGCCAGAATCTATCGAGGTTTCCATTGGATTTATTGTGTTTCTTCTCCATAAACAGACTGTTCCAGAATTCCAGACCTTCCCAATGACTGATTTCTCAGCTGCCCTACGTGTGTTCATAGCATCTATGGGAAGTGCGTAGACCCGGGGCCGCCAAGCTTCATTGAAAGGGCTTGTAACAGGTGATGAACAAGAGAGATCTCACCTTAGGGGCATCAAAGACACCTCGTGGAAAAGCCTCCCTTACAACGTGGGCAGTCCTGCCCTTCTACATTTGTGGAAGCCAGTGTTGCTCACGCCTGCACACTTCGGACATGGGGGTTCACACAGGAAACCCAATGATACCTTATCCTGTATGCAAATAACGTTTTCAAACTTTGGGTATAACCTCTCTTAAGCGTATTGAAACAGAAACAATTTCTGGCGACAGTGGATTTGAATGACAGTTTGTGACCATAATCTAGATCATAAAACTACATGTGACCTTTATCTAAATGTATGTTGTTTCAAAGAACTGATGACACACCATATTACCAGCGCAATAAATCATACTCACCTGGGCCTATAAACATTCACACCTTTGAGCCAATAATCCTGCTTCTATTTCCTAACCATCAGAATTTTTTATTTCTGGACTTATACCTATGCACCATGACTTACCAATCCTTGTCACCTATGGTATAAGTCCTAGGGATCGAAAAGGGAGTTAGCATAATGGGTAGTTAATCTAATAATTTACCTTTCCTGAAAATAACCACAGACTCGGGAGAAGTTTTAAACACTTTATCTATGCAAGGTTTTCTGAGTCAGTGGCCACAATACGGTGACCATAAATTTTACAATCAAGAAAATGATTAATAGGATATAAAGTTAGCAAGAAATCACAGTAACAACTTTAGACATTGGTACCTGGGAAGGGTGAGAAAGGGAAATAGCACAAGGACATACCACATGGATTATATTTACCTGGAATGGTGCGAGGACCAATTTGGGCTGGAGCAAGGATAGGGCTCCTGACTAATCAGGTGCGAACAGGACAGGACAGGTGCAGATCAGGACAGGTAACCTCCACTAGTGCAACGCCAGCGTCGTACCCCTCTCTCTAGACCAAATTCAGATACCCAGATTGGGTAATCGATAACTCTCCCTCAGCAATTTCTCAATTCTTCTAACAGAGTGCTCCACCAGCACCTCTGCTCTCGATCTCCTATAGCATGGGTTGGGTCAGTGACAAGTGAGCCGCTGTGCCAGAGATGGGAGACACAGGTGTCCAGGCACAAACAGTGCTAGAAGGGTGGTAGCTAGTGTGATCAGCAAATAGATGGGGCATTGTGAGCCAGGGTGTCTGAAACAGTTCTGCCCAGAGTTGGTGCGGGGCTGAGTCAGGTGACGCAGTTGAACTTTCCCGGGTGGGGTGAATAGTTCTTGGCACAACTTCACATGCCAAAAGGGCCTTTTTCTTTCATCAGGCAATAGCTGATCCAAGCTAACTTCAAGGGCTATTGGGATATAGAAGGGGGCATCTACAACCAGTTTGGATGGTTCTCTTTCATCTAGATTTGCTGGAGGCTCTAGACAGGAGAGGTTGCGGGTAAAACTATAGCTGTTTTGGTGGGGGGCTCTGGCGGCGATGGTGGCTGCCTCCAGAGCTGTGGCGGAGTTACAGGGCGATCTGGAAGCAAAGTGGTACAGAAGGGTACCTCTGCGCGGCACCATGGTGGGTGCCAGAGCCAAATCCGAGGAGCCACATGGGAGGTTCCTGGAAAACCCTGTTGAAGCTCCGCTAGTCCTTCGGGCGGTTATGGGCCTGAACAACCAGGGGGTTTGCTATGCTACGCTCCACCCTGAAAGGGGCGTGAGTGAGAAGGTACCAAGGGACCACCAGTAAGCGCAGCACAGGTGGGGTTCGCCCGGTGCTGCCTGGCTCATCATAAAGGTGTATGTATTAAACCTACAGCTACTTTACCGAAAAAAAAATTTGTGTTGTGTGCTTATTTATTGGCATGTATGTTATGTTGGAGGGGTGGGAAAGGATGCCAATGACAATACTATGCTGCTGGCCGAGGTCCCCGCAGGGGACCACTAGAGAGGTCAGTACTCTAGTGTCCCCTAGGCACCCCACATCCCCGCCCCCATCAAGGGCAGGGCCTCTGGGTGGAGTCCCCCCAGCCTGGTGCGGCGCGCGAGTGGCGTCACTTTCTGGGTGCCTGGACTTGGGGGCGGGTAAATAGCCCTCCCCCACCATTTTGGCGCCTCTTTTGCACGCCTGACACACTGTCTCCCTCCCCACCCCTTACCCGGCGTGCTTTGTGGCAGGCAGGAGGCAGAGAATGTTGTAATGTTTTCTTTTTCGTTGCAGGCGTTGTTACAGGGTGATCTGGAAGCAAAGGGGGACAGAAGGGTACCTCTGCGCAGCACCATGGTGGGTGCCAGACCCAAAACCTAGGAGCCTCATGGGAGGTTCCTGGAAAACCTTGTAGGCGCACCTCTAGTCCTTCGGTCGGTTGTGGGCCTGAACAACTGTGGGGTTTGCTATGCTACGCTCAACCCTGAAAGGGGCGTGAGTAAGAAGGTAGCCGAGTTCCCTTCAATTGTAAAGCAGGAACTGGCCAAGATTACGGACCGAGTTAAATCCGGTTCATTGGTGGATCCATGCCCGCCTGAAGTATTCAAGCTAGCACTACCGGGCATCGAGGAAGAAGTCTTGCACTTACTGAATACTTCTCTTTACACAGGACAAGTCCCTCTAGCATTTAAAGAGGCTCGACTGATCCCTTTATTAAAAAAACCTGGCTCGGACACAAAGTGTCTAAAGAATTTTCGTCCCATCTCCCAGCTGCCTTTTTTGGCTAAGGTAATTGAGCAGCATGTGTTGGTATCGCTCTCAAAACATCTAGAGAGTAACAACCTGCTGGAGGCCAATCAGGCAGGGTTCCGTGCTAACCATAGCACGGAACTAGTCATGCTATCAATTCTGGATGAATTGAGGAGCCGGGCAGATACAAAAACACCTAGCGCCCTGGTACTACTAGATCTCTCCGCGGCCTTTGACACCGTGTGTCATGAACAACTTTTGTCGCGGTTGAGGTCTTTTGGTATCAGGGGTACAGCCCTGGCATGGCTTGCATCATTTCTGCAGGGCAGGACACAAAGAGTACAACTGGGGGACCTGCTTTCCACCTCCGCGCCTATTACTTGCGGGGTCCCACAGGGCTCTGCTTTGTCACCCCTACTCTTCAACATCTATTTGCAGCCATTGATTGCACTCCTGAACAGGATGGACTGCCTAGTATATAACTACGCTGATGACACCCAGATTATCATCCGGTTAGATGAAGGTCCAGGAGCGTCTACCAGGCTACAGGACATACTTAAAGCCACGGTTAATTGGATGTCTAAAAACTCCCTAAAAATTAACCCGGACAAGACGGGAGTGTTGCCCATTTCCATCACGGGCAACCCCTGGAACGAGAAATTCTGGCCTGTAGAGCTGGGTGTACCACCGAAACCAGCGGTTGCAGTTAAAAGTCTGGGTCTGTACATGGATGGAAAACTTTCCATGGAAAAACAGGTCACGACTGTAGTAGGAACCTGCATTGGCTTAATGCGGCAATTGAGAAAAATATCGGCACTGCTATCGTTTTCCACCTTGAAACATGTGGTTTCAGCTATAATCTTGGCCAGGCTGGATTATGGAAACTCTCTGTACATAGGGCTACCCCAGCGGTTGCTGGATAAGCTACAGGGGGTTATGAACGACGCAGCCAGGCTGATTTACAAGAAACCCAGGATGACCCACTCATCCCCTCTGATGCAGGAGCTTCATTGGCTCCCAATTCGGCAGAGAGTAGCTTTCAAAGGACTGTGTATAGTACATAAGGCGCTGTACGGGAATGCACCAAAATACCTAAAGTCCCGAATTTCCCTCTATACGCCGAGCAGGACTTTACGTTCATCAGATGCTACTCTCCTATCCCAACCCCGGTTTAAATTGGCCACGGTGGGGGGACGTGCTTTTTCTAAAGCACTCCCAGCTCTGTGGAATAAACTGACCCCAGATCTAAGGAAGGAACGCAATTTGTTAACTTTCAGGAAAAAGCTAAAAACTGTTTTGTTTAAACAAGCATGGAGCAGCCACTAGGTGTACTGCCAAGATCAAGTAATATGCTGAGCCCTACTAGGTAATTTGGACAATCAGCGCTTAGAGGCCCCGGTGGTTATAACGCGCTATACAAATTAAATAAATAAATAAATAAATAAATAAATAAGTATCACATGATCCGGAAAGAGGATCACCAGTAAGGGCAGCACAGGTGGGGTTCGCCCCGGTGCTGCCTGGCTCATAAGGCAGGCAGGCAGCCCAGTTGGTTGCCTGCCCTTGAATCATCCGTAAGATAACCCACCTATTACATAACGGTGTATGTAATAAACCTGCAGCCACTTTACCCAAACAAAAATTTGTGTTGTGTGCCTATTTATTGGCATGTATGTTATGTTGGAGGGGTGGGAAAGGATGCCAATGACGATACTATGCTCTCGAACTCCTATAGCATGCGTTGGGTCAGTGACAGGTCAAACAATCTGACAAGTCAGACAATTTCTCTAATTAAGCCTACCTTAGTTATACCATTTCCAGGGCAATGTACCATCCCTAAATGTTGCAAATCTATGTTCCCCTTCAGTGATTGGTCAGAAAGACGAGGAGAGGTCATCACACCATACTAAGATGAGGTAATTTCGCATTGAATTATATTGATCAAGTTCCCGCTCATAATTTATTTTCCCATGCACTTTTATTCCACCCAGCAATATTATTTCAATTTAGTATACAATGTTTAACAAATGTTCAAGTTCTCTTCCTTTCCCCAGGTCTTGGGTGGGGTTTCTAGGCGCATCGCAGGTAAGGCAGTCCTTGGCAAGGCTTCAATGCCACTGTTCGAGGTCTTTCAGTGCTCCTGGCACATGCACAGAGTAAATTCAATATGGCGATTCAACTCACCCTTCAGGCCCAAATACGAGCTAGTAACAAAGTCAAAGAAAAACATATTAGAATACAAAAAAAATGAATGCACTGTATCCCACTTATCTCTACTCTAACCCCATTACTTTATTTTAACCATAGCATTAATAGTTAAGCAGAACTAATCAAAGTTTAGTACAAGCAGCAGCATGTGCGTTAGTATGAGTAAGCATGAAGCGGCCATCTTGGCACTAGTGGGCAGAAGCAAGAAATTTCCCACCAAAGCTAAAGACGTCACACCACGTAGATGTGGCGGACGCATGCGCAGTAAAGTTCCCGCATTCTCGTGGCCATTTTTAGGACATTCGGGTTACTGTTAGTAATAGCACATAGTCAAGCTTCCCCTAGATACTAAATATGTTGGGTAATGCAAACATTAATAAACAAAACATGTTGATTAATTAGTTACTTCGAGAGTACTGAGTCCAAGCAAGTTTCTGTACGTATGAAACCTTGCTCCATCAATCCCCTCTTTGATTATATTTTATATCATCACTAATTACGGAACTAGATGCCAACTTTAGCACTCTCCCAATTCAATTTCCTCTATTTCTTTAGTAATTCTTTTCTCTCTTCTCTTTTGGAACCCTATCATTCTCTTATAAATGTCCCCTTTTAATTCCTCCATTTAAATTTCATCCACTTTTCGTTTCTGTCTTTTCTCATTTACTGCATACCACTTTCTGTTTCTGCAGCATTTGCACCAAATCATTATCAGCAATATTATTAGTGATATTCCCATTACTGGCACCAGTACTTTACCTACAATGCTTCTACCGACATTAGAAAGCCAACTACCTACTGGGGAGAGACCATCAGTTAGTCTCTACCATGCACTATCAACCTTCAGTGGTTTCAGTTCTTCCTCCAAAAGAGTAATATTTCGGACATACTTTCCAATTTCAACAACACTTTTATCAGGTATGTAAATGTTGGGCCTTCAACCTTCTACAGACTCCGCCCTCTTTTGACAATAATATATCAAGAGCAAGTCAATTTTTGTAAAACCATTGATCTGATCGCAACTTATTCAGTATTAATCAATAAGAATCCTCCAGCAGTGTCTGTCGATAAGCGATCCACCACTGAAGCCAATTTACGAATTATTTTAGTGCATCATAATTGCTCCCACTGAAGGTATCAATGCACTAAATATATCACCTACAATTTCTGGAAAACTAGCTCTTTTATATCGTGTTAGTTAATTTTCGTTTTCATTGCTTCCAGTGATTCTTTTTACATGGTATACCTTTGGGAATACTATTACGAAATAGCAACTCCCATTCCAATGATCAGGCAGCCTAAAATAAGCTTTGTTCCCACAAATATAATAAACTCCAGGAAATACTGGATCAGTTCCCCCTTTTAGTCCCCAATCCCCAATAATCAGGAAATTGTGTTCACATTCACTGGAACCGATGAATACATTGTTATACTCAGTGTTCAACATATGGAGACAGATTTGCCCCTTCTTTTCAAAATCCAGAGACATAGCAGCGTGAGTCTTGCCAGTTGCCTCAAATTCTTCCCTTTCAGCCCATTTGGGTATTTGGGGTTTTGGTTCTATGGCCTTTCTATGGAAATCCTGTCTCCTTTTCTCTACTAAATTCAAAAATATTTTCTCTTCTTCATGTAATTTACATGTTAAATTGTCTTTGTGTGCTTCAGCTATATCTACTGTTTTCATTGTTAGAAAATATTCACCCAGGAACTGTGCATCTCTACTGCTAAGGCTGGGATTCATTTTTCTACGTGTAGGAATTTCAGAAACAAATTACATCTAGATTACAATAAAAATTCTGTAACTTTCCAGTTCTATAAAACAAACTAGTTAATATAACATATGTCAGAGGTAAATGGTGGTAAGTAACTCCTTCAGCCTCGGATGTTGGTAATTTCATACAGACATAGCAATCACTAACTTGCATTGTCTCTACATAATCTACTAATAGGTTCGAAAATACATTCAAATCTGTTTCATTTCTATTTCTAAAATGGTATAATTCTATCTCACTTGGTGCTTCTAAATCTACTTTATCTTGTTTATGGTGCGCTACCTTTCTGTGTATACTAGTATCATTCTGTTTAGTAGCCATCAAATAATGTATAGCTATTGTCAGTCCTAACCATACTATAAGCACTATCAGTACACTACATATGCATATTCTAGAGCAGGTCTTTTTGAGTTTCCAGTAACTCTAGCATCAGCCATTTTGATTAAGGAGACTTATCCCCTCTTTGTAAACTTTACACAAAATATAACTGTGAATGTATCACAAGTTGGTCTCACTTCTTCAATAGACTGATCAACAATCAATTCTTCATCACTTTCATCACTGATTTCCAGATTCTCAAAATCTTCAAGAATAACGTAAGTCCATTCAGGACCTTTGAATTTATTGTTCAGTTTTTTTAAAACGTGGACTTCTTCTTCTTTGAGAACTTGTTGACAGTTCAGTTGGACTTGTCACTTCGTCCACTTGTTCAGGTTCTTCATTTATTGTTACTAGGCGATATTTCAGTCTTTTAACAAAACCAGGCCATTTATCGTCTTTTCTGAGTCTTTTAGTTGGCACTGTGCTTTCAGTTTCTTCAGATGTTCTTTTGTTTTCTTTGAGTTGTGGCACAATTTGATTTTCGTCGTCTTCGGGTATCCTCTCTATCTGACCTTGTCATGGGCTTATCACCGTTGACGTTTCTGCCTGGAAGGGTTCTTCTAGACGAGTCTGACGTGGTTCAGGATATTGTTTTGTTGGGCCTGGAATTTTTTCTTCATCCTGAACCCGTTTTGCTAATCCTGTCTGGTCCTGCACAGGTCTTGCAATTTTTTGATTGTCTTCTGCCTGTGCGTTTTTTTCTAGTACCTATCTGTCCCTCGTCAGACACAGGAGTTCTGGTGGGTGTTTCGTTGGTCTGAGTATTTTGCTCTTTCCTTATCTGGTCCTCCTCAAGATTACCATTAGCTTTGATTTCTGTAATCTGAGTACGTTCTTCTATTCCTGTCTCGTCCTCACTATCAGTCTGACTATCTAGATACGTTTGGCCTCTTGTTCTTATTCTTATTTCAGGTATATCGACTACTGGAATCCATTCATCCTGACTGGTGCTCAGTTGGTCATCGTCAACTACCTCAGGATCAACTTATTGTGACCCTTCAGCCTCAACTTCGTCAGGTTCTGTTACCCTTTTTGTGTGGCTGACGTGGACCCAGTTTGGAATTCCCTTGCACTTTACAGCTGTGGTGGTAACCAGTATCACTTGACGTGGCTCTCCTGTCCTTGGTGCTAGGCAAGATTCCTGGGTGTGATTTTTAATCACTACACAATCTCCAGAGTTCAAATCATGTGCTGGAGTTGATTGTCTGGCCTCAGCGTCTTCCTCAACCTGGTGAGAGATAGAACACACTTGGTCAGCAAACTCTTTGCAGTACTCCAACACTAAATCATCAGATATAGTTAACAACTTGTGTCCTGGCACACATGCTTGCCTCATTGACCTTCCCATGAGTATTTCATGGGGACTCAAGCCTGTTTTCTTGTCTGGAATGCTTCTGAGTCCCATCAAGACAAGAGGTAAAGCATCAGGCCATTCCAATTGGGTGATTCACACATCTTTCCCAATCTTGCTTTGATTGTGCCATTCCATTGTTCTACCACTCCAGAAGCCTCTGTATGCACAGTGCAGCTTTTGCTCAGTTTTAAACGCTTCACAAATCAGTACATTTATTTCATTATTAAAATGTTTCCCTCGGTCTAATTTAATTGTTACTGAAAACCCAAACCGAGAAATGAGCTCCCTTCAAAAAGAGCTTGGCCATAGTTAAACTGTCATTCCTCCTGGTGGGGTATGCTTCTACCCATTTGGAAAATAACCAAACAATAACTAAAACATATTTCAATCCTAGACAAACAGGTAACTGAATGAAGTCAAGTTGTAGTCTGATAAATTGGCCTTCTGCCTTCTCAATTTTCCCAGGACAAACCACAGGTTTCTTACCAGGGTTCATTCGCTGACAATTTAAGCATCTCTGTCAAAGGCTCTCTGTTATGTTCCTGAACTTCGCATTAAACCAATCCTGTCTGAACAGTCTTATCATAGCATCTCTGCCTATGTGGGAGTCCCCATGGTACATTCTGGCCTTTGGTGTAAGCATACAATCAGGTAACACTGGTCTCCCATCTAGGTAAACTATCATCTTCAGGTATTATTTGGCACCCAATTTTCTCCCAGTCTTCCTTTTCTTTGGGTTCTGCTTCGCTTTGCAAAACTCTCACTTCCTCCCATGTATTTATCAACACCATAAGTTGGCAGCTGATTCCACATGCATCTATTTTCTTGTTTACTGCCATTCTATATTTGGCACAATGTTGAGCCACGTGGTCAGCATAATGATTACCAGCTGTCACTTTGTCATTTCCGAATGGGTGAGCAGCACACTTGACCACGGCCAATTCTTTAGGCAATTGAATTGCTTCAAGTAATTCTTTTACAAATTGTCCATTTTTAATAGCGGTTCCTGAAGAGATTTCTGGTTTAGGCCAGCCACAGAACGATATATAAAATGTGTCATGCCCTTCTTATCAATGTTTTCTAAACCACTGTACTTTTTAAATACCTGCAATTGTCGTTCATAATATGCAAGTACAGATTGATCTTTATTTTGAGTGTTCTATCTATTTTAGTCCAGTCTGTTTCTTTTGCTGGAATCTTTCCCTTTACATAGGTTATTACCAGATTATACTTTTTCATTACCTCTTCTGACAGGGCTCCTGTCTTTGGATCTCTAGGGTATTCATCATTTGGCCAATCTATTGTAATTTTACACTCGGTCCACAAATCAGCTGGAAGAACAATGTCAAATAAACCATCCAAATCTTTTTCACAACTTGTCGGTACCACTCTACAAGTTTTTCTCTAAGCTTTGGAAAATCATTAGTAAATGATAAAATATCCTGTCGGGACCATGGGACCCTAAGGAAATTACTGACTCGCATTCACTTGCTTGGTCATCAACTATTTGATTTTCTTTCCTGGGCTGTACTATGGGTGTAGTTAGAACGGGAGTTTTAGGACTGGGTTGCTTAGGGAAACAACACTTACAACACAACTTTTACAACGCACTACCTTTACTACGAAACTTTTACAACGCAACATCCATTATAACGCATGCCATTACAACGCAACCATTACAACGAATGTCACTACAACGCATACCACTACAACGCATGTCATTACAACGCAGTCATTACAACGCATACCATTACAATGCATACCTACACTATCCAACACTTACCCTACTGTTGCACCCCCTGGAGTTAGAATAGTAATTTTTACCCCTACACTATCCAATACTTACCCTACTGTTGCACCCCTGGAGTTAGAATAGTAATTTTTACCCCTACACTATCCAACACTTACCCTACAGTTGCACCCCCTGAAGTTAGAATACAAATTTTTACCCCTACACTATCCAATACTTACCATACATGCAATGCAATGATATGCGTTGTAATGGTATGCGTTGTAAATGTAGTATGCGTTGTAGTGGAATGCGTTGTAAAGGTACTTTCAAAGAATTCGTTGTAATGGTATGCGTTGTAATGGAATGCGTTGTAATGGATGTTGCGGTGTAAAAAATGCGTTGTAAAGGTATGCGTTGTAAAAGTATGCGTTGTAACAACATACATACGGTTGCTTATCTTCATATAAAGGAACTACGGGACCTATAGTCACTGGTATTGTCAAGGCTTCAGGACTCGTATTTAATTGGATTATTTTCTGTATTAACTCACTACGCTGTTTATTTAAGGCTTTTTTTTCTCTCTCTCGTAGTGCCTTTTCCAATGAGGTTTCATGTATAATCTGCGGAACCAAGGGTGGTTGCAAAAACGGAGCACTAGGGGTAGTTCTATTGGTTTCCTCCCGATAAGGTGGGGGATTTTTCATTAATAGGACCTCTAAATAATCATCATCTGAGTCACCACCACCAGTCATTAAATGTTTTGTTTTCTCAGTACTTTTACTTCCAGTCGGTTCTTCTGTGGTAAAAACAGTATATCATCCTTCCACTAGCATTGACTGTCTCCACTGTTTCATCTGTTTATCTAGACTTTCTTTTGGGAACCTGGGGTAGTACCTGCTAAAATGTATGTCACCTCGAGATCTATCTTGTTCAAAAGCCTCTGTCTCCCACTCTTCTAGGACTTCACATTGCGTTAAATGTACCATGTTCTGGAAATGCTAATATACCATCATCTTTGGTGTACTCTATCCAATTATCTAACCACACACAAATGTGGTAGCCTCTTTCTACCATCATGTATGATGTGGGTGTTTTTGATGGTGGAATAATAATTCCTTCTCTTGTTTTCACTGGTTTATCTTTTTTAAAGTAATTCTTGATTTTCTGCATAAATGACATTTTTCCCTATTTTCCGTACATGTTGTACGGTCTTCCTCTAATACTCAGGGAAAACCTAAATATTTTCTATCTGGACGATTTCCTATGATTGCTGGATCTAAATGCCACATGTACCGCTGTCTAAATCCCTATGAAATTCTAATCAATTTAATTAAATTAGGTTGTTTACTTTGCAGAAATATTTCTCCAATACCAGTGCGTCTCTTAATTTCAATGTCCAATTAGTATTTGGTTTACAATCTGCGTTAACCAATGCTTGCGCAGCTTTTTCTGTGACGTGAGACTCACTCTCTGCACTCACCCCTCCTTTACAATTTTCTCACGGCTACACACCCCCTGCTTCTAATAACCCCAGCGCGTCTCTCGATGACGTCAGTGCAGCACCCGCGACTGACTCCCTCCTTTGCAAGGTAACACGACAATTCAATTTCTTTGAATTCTAATTACTCATTTCATTAATTAACAACATAAAACATTTGCTACTGTGCCTGATTGACTAACTTCTATATAACAGATAATTCTTTTACGAGTAAACCTTTTTCCGTCTACCCTTCATATACTGCGAGTAAAACAACTTTCTGCTTGCTCTTCACTCACGCAAAAATAACCTGTTACTCCTTCAGACTTACCCTTTCTAGGTTATATAAGACCAAAGTTTTACCAGCGAATTCTTTTGCTGTCAATCACTCTTACTTTTACACAAGAAAATAATCCCTAATTAGTGCTTCAAGTTTTACCTAACTTTCCGCACCTATTCCATTAAGGCAAGTAACCTCACTGCAGTGTGGCTTACATTTACCATCCGCTATTCATTATGCCGGGATATTCCAAACAACATTTAACAATACAAACGGGTTTTGGTTAGTTCATAAAATCAATACGCAACTAACTATCTGTCTTAAACTAAACCCTAACCGTCGCTCTGCTACCAGAAAGAATACTGATGGTGCACGGGATTACCAGCTCAATAAATCATACTCACCTTAGTCCATAAACATTCACACCTTTGAACCAATAATCCTGCTTCTATTTCCTAACCATCAGAATTTTATATTTCAGGATTTATACCTATACACCATGACTTACCAATCTTTGTCACCTATGTTGTAAGTCCTAGGGATCGAAAAGGGAGTTAGCATAATGGGTAGTTCATCTAATAATTTACCTTTCCTGAAAATAACCACAGATCCAGGAGAAGTTTAAACACTTTATCTATGCAATGTTTTCTGAATCAGTGGCCATAATACAGTGACCATAAATTTTACAAGCAAGAAAATGAATAATCTATACTACTATTATAAAGAGAGAACACAAACCTTTGGGCCAGGTAAACTACACAAGTAATGCACCAATCACTACACCCAAAACACCATTTGAAAGGGGAGATGTGGCAGAAGGACATAGGCTATAGATATGTACACCATATACATTAAAAAAGCAAACACGCCAAAAGTGGTAAAGTAGTCCATTGGGGCGTGGTCGTGGCCGTGGGCGTCTCATACAACAAATGTGGGTGTTAACAGGGCTGTGCCAAGTGCAAATAACAAACATAGGCCAAGCGACTTCACAACACACTTACATATGCACACATAGAGCGGAAATGCGCTTTCACTGAATTTAGAACGCACAATATGCAGGCATAGAGCGGAAATGTGCTTTCAATGAATTTCTAACAAACATTTGCAAATCCCAACACATACAGCAGAAATGCGCTTTCAATGAATTTAAATTCACACATACAGCGCGGTAACACCAATATACAAAACAGCAGAGGTGCGCGCTATAAGAAATATACACACATTCGTTGCAGTTACCCAGACAACATTGACGCCTTCGCATTAAAAACCGGGCGGGCCTTCCATCGAAGAGGAGTGTCAAATGACGCCACACAGGGGGCAGGATTAATCGCATACTACACCAATCACAATGCACTAAAGAAAACACACACACGACTTCGGCTTACCAAAAAAAAAAGTCTTTAACCATTGGCCATCCATTACGTCGCTGCTTAAGCCGGGTAAGGATCCGTTGGATGTGGGCTCTTATAGGCCCCTCTCATTGCTCAACTGCGATGTCAAAATTCTCGCGAAGGTATTGGCAGTAAGACTAGCCGAACTCATGCCCGTTATTGTGCTGCCTGACCAGTCGGGATTTGTGCCTGGCCGTGCTACCTCCCACAATCTTCGCACCTTGTTTTCGCTTGTGTCAACCATTGATCCTACTGTCCCGGTCGCCGCCATCTTTCTCGATGCCACTAAGGCGTTTGACTCTGTTGAGTGGGGCTATCTTATTGATGTTCTTTGTCGAATGGGTTTCCCCAGGATCTTCATCTCATGGGTTAAGCTCTTATACACTGATCCGATGGTGAGGGTGGTGGTGAATGGGGTGCTATCCCCCTCGTTCCCTCTTACGAGAGGGACCCGACAGGGATGCCCCCTCTCGCCCCTCTTGTTTGCTATAGCCATTGAACCACTGGCCTGCAGGATTCGTCAGTTTCACCAGCAGAGCGCCTTTAATTGTCTTCAGCGGCAGGTCGGTATTTCTTTATACGCCGATGATGTTACACTCTATGTCAAGGACCCTGAGAACAACCTTAATTCACTCTTACGAGAGCTGGTCGCTTTTGGGGGGGTCTCCGGTGTCCATATTAACTGGCGGAAGTCTCAATTTTTCCCCCTCACTGCTGCTGTAGCTAGGTTTCCCCTTGACTACCCTCTGGAATGGTGTGATTCGGAGTTGCGTTATTTTGGCATTGTCGTGTCCTTAGACAGAGAGGAATCGGTTCGGCTTAATTATGGGGTGGCTATTACCAAACTTGCAGATGATGTCACCAGGTGGATGTCCTTGCCTCTTTCCATGGCCGGTAGGGCGTCCCTTATCAAGATGGTAGTTTTACCCCGCTTTCTTTACCTCTTTCAAAACCTTCCGTATCATCCTGGTGCTTATTTCTTTCGCAGGCTCCGTTCCGAGCTCTTGCGGTTGTTCTGGGGGGGGCAGGCAGCCACGGGTGGCTTGGGCTACCCTTACGTTGCCCTATGCTGATGGCGGATTCGATGTCCCTGACTTCGAGCTGTATTATCTCAGCGCTCAGGCGCATTACGCCTATCCCTGGATGCGCCCCACGCCGTTCATGCCCCAGATTGCTGCTGAACATTGGGTTGCCCACCCGCTCCCACTGGAGGGGATGGTTTTGGGCAAGGTGTCCGACGTGGAAACACCTCGCACGACTGTGACGTGCACGGTGGATGCTTGAAAGCGGGTGGCTCAATTGCTGGGCGTCTCCTTTCTTTATTCGCCGGCTCTGCCTCTGTCTTATCATCCTGATCTGTCGCTGTTGCTGGAAACGGGGTTTCAACGAATGTGTAAGCGTCTGGGCATCCTCACGTGGGGCGACTTGTTTCATGAGGGTGCCTTCCGTACGCAGGCTCATTTCTTTGGAGCGGCTGCCTGCTCCCCTCTAGAGCTGTTCTATTTCATCCGCTTACGGCAGGGCATGCGTGCTCTGCTTTCAGATTTCCCTTCGGAGCCTGGGGTTACCCTCCCCCTCCACGTGCTGTTGGTTTCAGATGGACGACACCTGGTGTCGAAATTATACAGGGCTATACGCAGACAGCGTTCGGTCCCGGCCAATCGAGTGCGCGAGCAGTGGGTTGCCGAGTTGGGTGCTCCTATTACCGACGAGCAGTGGAAGTACTGTTGTGGGCTCACGGCCAATGTTTCTTCTAGTTGTCACCTTAAAATTATCCACTACAAGTTTGTTCAGAGGTACTATTATACCCCGGCGAGGAAACTACGGTTTCATTTAGCGGAAGATGACAGGTGTGCTAGATGTCGTGCGGAAGGCGCTGACTTCCTGCACTTGGCTTGGAGTTGTGCGGGTGTATTGGAATATTGGACTCAGGTTCATGAGGCCCTGCAGATTATGGCGGAGGATGGGGTAGCATTTGACCCCTTAGTGATGTTGCTGGGCTACTCTAAGGACGTGCCTGCCTCTCACCGTAGATTTGTTGACGTGGCCCTGCTGCTGGCTAGGCGTAGGGTTGCTTGTTGCTGGGGTCGTGGCAGGGTGCCGCGCTTTCAGGATTGGGTGACTGACCTCATATACTGTCAGGATCAATACAACGTCTATTCTGACCTTATGCCTGTCCGATGCAGACCGAAGGACTTTTGGAGCCCGCTCCAGGTGTACCTCCTAACCAGAGCTGTGCAGGACTCTGATTCTGTATCAGGGGACCGTGAAGGGATTGGTTGATGGCCTCTTGATGGGCTGGGATTTTACATTACACCTGCTGATCTCCCAGTGTTGGGGGAGAGGCTACGCTGTCTCCTTTCCATGCGAGCTATTGGGGGCTGTAGTTCCCCTTACGACAAGTATATGGCTGGGAACTGAGGTCGTGTCCCTGTCGGGTACCCCTATTTTATGTGTCCCTTAAATCTGTGTTTCCTTTGTTTTTATTTATTGTGCGCTAATCGACTGTGTCCGTATTGTATTGTCTCATTAGCTTGCCTGAACATACTGGATCATTGCTCTCTAATTTGCACTGTGCATTCCGATGTTGCTCCTTGTATTGACTGGTCTGCTGTCCTGTCCTGGCTTGTATATCATTTTTTTGGTTCTGACGTACCATTGTAATGGCCATAAATGTCTGTATGTATTGTGTATGCACTTCCCTTGACCCTGCTTGTCTCCAAATAAAGGTTTAAAAAAAAAAACCATTGGCCATTGACCAACGACGTCACAGGGGCGTAAACACGAACAAAAAAAGCCGACATTTCTTAACGGAGAAACGCAATCGACTGCGCATTCACAAGACTTTCCTCACATCTTGCGGACAAGATAAAACACTTACAATAAGACATACAAATAACGAAAATAACACAACTGCCCATAATCACTCGAGCACTGCCAGGACTTCACCACACAATTGACAAAACGAAAGGGAAACTTCTTTGAAGGGATACAAAAACGAACACACGGAAAGAGCCTTCGAAAGAAAAAAAAACATTAAACAGGTGACACAACACTTTCCTCACATCTTGCGGACAACATAAAACGCGGAAAACAATACATACAAATTAAAAAAATAACACAAGTGGGCCAAATCAGTTGAACATGGCCAGGACTTGCACAGATAACTCTTCTGCGGGGCGGGCGGGGGCCCTGAAGCAGCCTTTTGCTCCCGGACAACGTCGGGACGGGCTGCTAGTAGGATATAAAGTTTGCAAGAAATCACAGTAACACCTTTAGACATTTGTACCTGGGAAGGGTGATAGAGGGAAATAGCACAATGACATACCACATGCATTATATTTACCTAGAATGGTGCAAGGATCAATTCCTGGCCACGGGCTGGGGCAAAGATAGTGCTCCTGACTAAACCGGTGCGATCAGGACAGGACAGGTGCAGATCAGGACAGTTAACCTCCACCTCTCTCTAGGCCAAATTCAGATACCCCGATTGGGTAATTGATAACTCTCCCTCAGCAATTTCTCGATTCTTCTGACAGAGTGCTCTGCCAGCACATCTGCTCTCAATCTCCTATAGCATGCGTTGGGTCAGTGACAGGTCAGTTAATCGGACAAGTCGGATAATTTCTCTAACTAAGCCTACCTTAGTTATACCATTTCCAGGGCAATGTACCACCCCTAAATGTTGAAAATCTATGTGTTCTCCTTCAGTGATTGGTCAGAAAGACGAGGAGAGGTCATCACACCATACTAACATGAGGTAATTTTGCATTGAATTATATTGATCAGTTCCCGCCCATAATTTATTTTCCCATATACTTTTATTCCACCCAGCAATAATATTTCATTTTAGTATACCATGTTTAACAAATTTGCAAGTTCTCTTCCTTTCCCCAGGTCAGGGGTGAGGTTCCCAGGCGCATCGCAGTGATAGAGCGCGGGTTCACCTCCTCGTTTACCATACTCACCTGGGCCCATAAACATGCACACTTTGAACAGGTGACCCTTGCTAATCAGGATTTAAATTAACTTTAGGACTTATACCTATACCATTTGACTTACCAATCCTTGTCACCGGTACCTAGAGTCCTAAGGGATCAAAGGAGTTAGCATAATAGGTAGAAAAACAACATTTGCATTCATAAAATAACCATAGACTTGGGAAAAGTTTAAACACTTTATCTATGTAAATTCTTAAATGTCAGAGTCCTTACATCAAAAATAAAAGCCTTTTCAATTAAGAAGATAATGATCAAAGCAATGATATATAGAACCTCTTTCAGGCATTGAAACAGAGGAAGGTGGAAAAAGGAAACAGTACTCTACCTGTGGACTTACGTAAATGTTCCAATTTTGCACGCTTTAAAAAACTTCGGAAGACGACACTATTTAGGGTGTAACTTTTTCTGCACAATAGTCATTTCGCTTTCCTGCAATGATAGTGCGGAGATACCCCTTCGGGGGTGATTCCTGCGGTTTATAACTGTTATACATACATACATACATACATACGATGACATACCCACACAGATTTATATTTACCTAGAATGGTTTGAAGACCAACCCTGGCCACCGGCTGGGACAAAGAAAAAGGACTCCCAATAGTTCAGGTGCCAACGAAACAGAACAGGTGCAATTCAGGACAGGTGAGGACCAGGACAGAACAGATGCCGGTCAGGACGGGTACCCTCAGCTAAGTGCAACGCCAGTGTCACACCCCTCTCTACGGTTAACAGTCGGACCCCGATTGGGTTATCGATTCTCTTCCCAAACCCCGATTGGCTTATCGATTCTTCTGACAGAGTGCTCTGCCAGCACCTCTGCTCCCGATCTCCTATTGAGTGCGTTGGCTTAGTGACAGGTCAGCTATTCAGACAAGTTGGACAAACTAACTAACTAAGCCTATCTTAGTTATACCATTTTCCAGGCAATGTACCAACCCCCAATGTTGCACATTCGTGAATTCCCTCAGTTTGATTGGTCAAAAGGCGAGGACCCGGCAATGGATGTTTCAATAATCATACAATGTTAAAACAATTTTGCAACTTGTCTTCCTCTTGGAAGTTCATGTGGTTGTGTTCCCAGGCACATCGCAGGCAAGACTGTCGTTGGCACAAGTTCAATGCCATGACTCAAGGACTCTTGGCCTCTTCTGCGCAGACGCAGTTCTTTTCAATATGGAGTACAGTGGGGTTACAACAGGCCCAAATACGAGCTAATAAGAAAGTAGAAGAGAAACAATTTTTAGAACAAAGTATAAATGAATGCACTGTATACCACTTATTTCAACACTATTCCCAATACTTTATTTTAACTATAGCATTAATAGTTAAGCAGAACAAACATGGTTTAGTTAAAGCAGCAGCAGGTGCATTAGTATGTAATCACATGAAGCAGCCATTTTTAATACTAGTGTGCAGCTGCAAAGATTCCCACCAAAGCAGAGAGTACTTCACATCACATGAGTGTGACAGACGCATGCGCAATGAAATTCCCGCGTTGTGGTGGCCATTTTAATGCTTTCGAGTTACTGTTAGTAAAAGCACATAGGCGAGCTTCCCCTAGATACAAAAATGTTGTGTGGTGCAAATATTAGTATAACAAACATGTTGATTAATACATTATAGGTTATTTTGAGAGGATTGAGACCGTGCAAGTCTCTCTACATATGAAACCTTGCTCCATCAGCGGGTAAGACAGTCCTTCGCAAGGTTTCAATGCCACTGTTCAAGGTCTTTCAGTGTTCCTGGCACATGAGCAGAGTAAATTCAATATGATGATTCAAGTCACCCTTCAGGCCCAAATACGAGCTAGTAACAAAGACAAAGAAAAACATATTAGAATACAAAAATAAATTAATGCACTGTATCCCACTTATCTCTACTCTAACCCCATTACTTTATTTTAACTATTGCATTTATAGTTAAGCAGAACAAATCAAAGTTTAGTACAAGCAGCAGCATGTGCGTTAGTATGAGTAAGCATGAAGCGTCCATCTTGGCACTAGTGCGCAGAAGCAAGAAATTTCCCACCAAAGCTAAAGACGTCACACCACCTAGATGTGGGGGACGCATGCACAGTAAAGTTCCCACGTTCTCTGCGGCCATTTTTAGGACATTCGGGTTACTGTTAGTAAAAGCACATAGTGAAGCTTCCACTTGATACTAAATATGTTGTGTAATGCAAATATTAATAAACAAAATATGTTGATTTAATTAGATACAAGGTATTTCGAGAGGACTGAGTCCAAGCAAGTTTCTGTAAGTATGAAACCTTGCTCCATCAGAACGTTGAGTACTTTATTGTGTGGTTTGGGCACTTGACAAAACTCAATTTATCAAATCGAAGAATGCCTCAATGTGTTCTGTCACTGTCTATGTAGGAGGTATTCCTATGGCGCATCTCAAGCCAAAAGATGTCCCAGAAAGAAAGGAAGAAATGCTGGCAATATCAAATGAATGTATTATTACATGATTCAACTATTTGTGTGATGGGTTAGTTCGGTGTTTTGAAGCATATTTGAAATGGAATGAATCCTAGAATAAATAACTGCCGGTTTACGATGATGGTGATGTAATATTACTGTCTAGCTCTAGTCGCTGCAAGTAAAGTTTATTTTTCTCCTCATCTGTTAAGATCTATTTGTGTTCAAATAAGACAGTTTTGCCTATTATAACCCTCCTCTGCAGCTCCCCATTTTTTCTGTAGTTCTGATGCACTGCTGCACTTCTCTGGCCCCAGTCACAGGGCTGCACCCAGAAGTAATTATTTTTGGGCGGACTGGTCCCCAATCATAAAAACAATGAAAGTAGGTTTGTGTATCTGGGTGTGTTTGAAGAATGAAACACGTTTTCAGTGATTTTCTACCACGGTATGCATTTTCCTTTGCATGTTTTCACTATTGCGTTATTTCAATAAAAGCATTTCTTGGGTATAGATGTGACAAATACGACATTGTGAACTATATAGGTAAAAATTATAATTTAAACACACCTTTTCAGGAGGTTTTGCACTCCCATATGGTGGTATAGGGGTCATCAGAATCCAGTTGTGCATATACTGCCCATATAATCTAACATTGATCAAAAGCAGAGCAAATGTAAAGATTGTTTTATAATGGATGTGGAGGTTTACTTTAAGGGATTTTGGTTAATGGTAATCGCAAATCGAGCATCACAAAGCCTGCTGGGTTACTCGCACAAGTAAAAAGTGCAGAAAGTTAAATACAGTCTTACAGGTGAATGCTTAGATCTTTTCAAGACAATCCTGGGAAAAGTAGTGGCAAATAGTAGATTTCATAGAACAATGGAATACGAATGACAAAAACTGGCTATGATTAAAGATAACACGGAGTGCACCATAACAAAGTCTCCCACATCCATGCTTCCTACAACCATCCAAGATCACCTCCTTTCAAAAGAAGCAAAGAGGCAAGAGCTATATCTCAGCAGCAAAACACCGGACATCCAGGTCTCCAAGAGGAAGGTTCAGACGATAACAGCCTTGGGCCCTGGCAGACTGCAATCAACACTCTGATCTCCAATTTAACAAACGGCCAAGGCAAATGATCCATCAGAATCACCACCACACTCCTGCCCTGTCAAGCCATCAAAAACATTCCACTGTCAAAAACGTCCATGATCACAGCAAAACCGTCCTTAACAACCTACCATCAGGCAGGTGCCCGGCCGACCTCAAGACCTCACATCTGAATTCAAGATCTTCCAAATTAGACTACTCATTAAGACAAAGAATTGTGACCAAGCAGCCCTGTCAGTATCAGCAAATCCTCAATGACCCATTCTTAGGGAAACTCACTTTAAGAGCCATCTCTAATCAGCTCTGCAGCTTCTGAAACAAAGCATTATTCTATCAGACTATCCAGACAGGGTTCCATCCGATCCGAGGCACTGAATCCACCTTGATTTCCAACTGGGATGACAAGAAGATTATGGTACACAGAAAGAGAGTTGCAGCTCTTGTACTTTTGGGTGTAACCCTTGCTTTTGCGGGGAATGAGATTTTGATATCAATTTCTGATTATGATTAATCTAATAATTTATCTCATTCGTCACTTTCGGACCGATTTGTATCTGTCATTGAGTAAAAGACAACCCCCGCATAGGTTAGACAAACCCCATTAACTGACGCCACTCTGAAGAACCACTTACAACTGATAAAGTTTTAAGAGTTTTATATAAAGTTAATTTGAATGTAATACAATCCACTCAGGGTAAAATCTCAAAGTATACAAAATACAAAATCAGTTACAATATCCGCAATTTAAGCTTCGATGTGAAGTGGTTCCTTCTGCGTCATCTGCAGTAAGATAAAATAATCAAGTTAAAACTATCCCTACTCTATGCTATGTGACATCCCTACTTCGCAAGTTTCTTCCCTAAAAAGGTGTCAGCAGTTTGACTCCCGAAGAAGTTCAAACTCTCTTAGCCTCTAAAGGAATTCTTAAATCTTAGGAGCAGTTCCCTATCTGCCTACCCATCCGTTCTCTAAGGGTCCTCGGCCTACTGCTCCCTTGCGCTCTGATCTCTCAGCGCATCTGCTCAAGGCATCTACCTTTGCCTTCGCTCTGAGCAATTCGCCTCGCTGTTCCTAATCTCCATTTGCCAATTGCTAATTGCTCCCCGGGGTGCTGTCCCTAAAATACACAATCACAGTGTGGGTGGAACGCCCCTTGACGCCCACCACGGACTTTCCCCGATGATGTCAACTTCCTGCTTCTTCCATTGGTCCATTCCTTGCGTCGCTCGTTAAGTTGACCCTTCTCCTTAGATGTCATCTTCATCATCTCGTTGGCGACTTTTACTGGCTCTTTCAGATCAAATGTCATATGAATTCAGACAAGGCTTTAACTTATACCTGCAACTCTTTAACCTTCTAGATCCTGTGAATGGTCTTGTCAAAACATAGTCCACCTCAAAAAGTGTCTCTCCTCACGTTCGAGCAATAAGCTCCGTCCGGCATTGTCACCTTAAATCTAACAAGTGCTAGACTTCTTGGCTCTCACGTCCACATCAAACTATTTACGACTTTTACAAGCCCACTAAATTACATACATTTGACTATGCTCCTTCGAACTCTTGGTCAGTTAGGTTACAATCACAAATGACCTAAACTCTTCCAGCATTCCTACAGGACCCCTCTATACCGTATAACCTTTGGCATACATTTATATACTCGTACTTTAACAAAAGTCTTAGTTATACTTGAATACATTTTACATAGAATGTATAATACATAAAATATGACCGTGTAGAGTATAACTTATGCATTCTCCTTGGTTACATCGTCATGTAAGTTCTCTATACATTTATCCACGTTATTTCTCCACGTATCTCCATTTAATATTACACACGTACACGAATTCTACTGTGCACGTTCTACCTTCCCTAAGCATTTCTACACATTTCTATGTTTGCTCATTATGTATACGGGCCTTCTAAATCTAATGCATTTTAACACGTAAATACATTTACATTTCCTATACCATGTTATCACGTTAGTTTGGCCTTTATGCTATAATCGTCAACTTTACATTACAATATGCGTTTCATTCCTACGTTCATAACATATACGTCTAAATATGGCTACGATATACTTTATATTCAAATTGCGCTCTCTCAGTTCCCCCCTTTGATGACTTTTAGGAGTCATCACTAAAAGCAATTTGAATACATCCTTTATACAGAACTAGTTACATCCGTTCCTCTTTTTATCGATTCGAGTGCTCTCAGACTTTTATACTGTTGATCTTGTAGAACAGCTAGTCTCCTTTCTTGGTCTCTCATCGATCTTTGTAACTGGTTCTGCCTATACCATTTATACAATTTTACCAATCCTAATAATGTAATTATGCAAATTAATACTATTAATATAGGCTTCAAAATATACCAAACTATACCTTTTCCAAGATTTGCAAACCAACTTCCAACCTTTCCCACTCCATTTCCTACTTTTTCCCAAACATTTATTTTTGATAAATCTTCGATTTCTTGATGAATCTGTGTAAAGTTGCTTATGATCTTCTCAAGTGGCTTTGAATTATCAGGAATATAAGTACAACATTCCTGAACTTTCAAAGCTTTACAAACTCCGCCTTCTTTTGCTAATATCACATCTAAAGCAAGTCTGTTCTGTAAAACCATAGCTCTAATCGACTGCATCTCACCTTCTACTAACATTAATGATCTTGCAGTACTGGCAGACAATCTATCTACGACTGTCGCTAACCTTCTAATCTTAACATCGTTAAGAATCAAACCTAACAATGGAAACATCGCTCCAAATACATCTCCTACTACTTCTGCATCTCCTACTTCCCTTTTCGTTCTCGTCGAAGCCTTTCCTTCTATTTTCGCCAAATCCTTTGCATGATATATTTTGGGGAAGACAATTGCCAAGTAACACGAACCATACCAATTGTCAGGTAGTTTTACATAGGCATTTCTCCCACATACAAAATACACATTCGGAATAGCTTGCATCCCTTTCATAAAATCTTTCGTGTAGTACTCTAATTTAAAAGAGTGCTCGCAACTAACTTCACCTACAAATTCACTCTCATAATACGTTTTGCTTCGAGCTAAACACAACTTTCCCTTCTGCGTTCTATCCAATGCTATTGGACCATTGCTACCTTTCTTTTTATGTGCCTTCTCTTCTTCTGTCCAATCTGTTTTCCATTGTCCTGACATTTTTAGAATCTTCTGCCGTCTGCATCGGTCATCTACTTGTGCTATAAACCTCTTCTCTACCTCTGACACCTTGCAAGTCAGATTATTTCTACGTGCATATGATGTATCTAATGTATCCCAAGGAAGAAAGAATTTAGCCAGTCTATCCTCCTTTTTGTAATAGTCCCACTTATTCATTTGCTTATAATTCGGAACTTCAGGCAGTACCGAATCATAATTTGAAAAGTAGTACTCAAATCCTTCTCTACCATAAAATATACTAAGCAGTAAACTACATGTTATCCCATAAGTTAATGGGAGATGATGATATCTAATGCCCTCGTCTACAGAAGCCGGCAATTGCATACAAACGTAGCAATCTTTGGCCTCCATGGCATCGATATACTCATATAACAACTTAGCGTATGCGTTTGACCTGAAATTTCCCTGTGACTCGTCTACGTGTAATCTACGAGCTTCATCTGCAAGTAACGCCTTTTCACGTATAACAGTGCTCTCCTCCTTCTTTCCCACTAGAGCAGGTTTCAAAGTCGTTACAGTTTTTACATTCGCTATTTCCTTATCATTCTCATGTCCTGTCATGTAAGATATCGTTACTACTATGATTATGAGAAATATCACTATTGCTATAAGTGTACCTACTATACATCTAGCTTTTCTGTTTGGGTTGCCGTTCTCCATGTCATCCAACAGCGTACCTCGTTCTCTAGGAAATGGTTTCTCTTTCCAGTCTTTGGTTGCTTGTTTGCTTTCACAGTCTTTAAAGTGCCTTTTTTATCAACAGGTATCTTTTTCACCACAATGTCTTTTCTCTTCTTAGCAGCAGACAACCCTAGCCCTTCTCCGTCCTCTAAATGTAATCCCTAAATTTATTCTTCTTTCCACTCGGTGCTAGGTTATCTTCTTCTTTATAACATACGTACAAAAGTCTTTTATGCATCAACAATTATTTTCGGACCTGCAGCTTTCACAACAATTATTAATAGTTCAAAGCGAATAACTTTTTCTTCTTCTTCTGACATTTGCTGACCAAATGTTGGAAATTGTAATCTTTTTAGCACTAGATCCTGGATTTTACTCAAACGTGGGGGTATGGGAAGTGTGAAAGTCAGTAACCCCTCAGTCTCGAGTCCAGGCGCCAACATCCATATCTCCACTGCCAAAAATGGATCGAGATCGATTACTTTCACACTCTTCACTCTCCCAGATTTCTGTCCCCAATACATCTGCTAGATAAGTCCACTCTGGGGTGGCGTACCTTCTGCAGGGCACACGTACCCTTCTCGATCTTCGTGGACTCTCCGTTCCTGAGTCTGTCGTGTCTTCCTCCTGATCCGATTCTTCAGCGATCGGGGCAAGAGTTCTTTCTTTCTTTCCTTCCGAATTTGGCCTTTTCCTTCTCTCTGGCCAACTGGCTTCTTCACTCTTTGTCTTTCCGCTCCTTGTTCTAGGACCTGTCTCTTGGTCACTCTCAGTTTGCTCAATATCTGTGTCGGACTCCCAATTACTTTCTTCTCCTGAGGCGACTTCGGTCCCACTAGTGTCCTGACCTTCGTCGTCCTGTTCCAACACCGTTTCAGTTTCTTCGATCACCTCCCCAGCTTGGTTTTCCCCCTCTATGGCTTCTTCGCTTCCCGCCGGATTCTCATCCGAGAGAGGAGCTGTTTCTTCTGGAGGTGTTGGCACTCTTCGGGTGTGTGAGGCATGTATCCAGTTTGGCAGACCTCCACACTTCACTGCGGTATTCGTTACAAGTATGACTTGAAATGGTCCTCGCCAACGCACATCTAAGCAGTTCTTCCGGACGTGCTTCTTCACCAGGACCCAGTCTCCTGGACTCAGGTCATGGCACAAGTCTTGTACTGATGGAACCTCTGCAGCCTGGACCTGGAGGGACACAGAATTAACGGCATCAGATAGTCCCTTGCAGTAGTCCAAGATCAAATCGTCTGTGATGTTCACTAGCGCTGCAGTCGGAACCGATGGCAATCTCATAGCTCTCCCCATTAGCACTTCGTGTGGAGAGAGGCCTGTTCTTCTATCAGGTGTGCTACGTATGCTCATAAGAACTACTGGAAGTGCGTCTGGCCAGCTCAGGGATGTCGATGAACAAACTTTAGCCAGTCTGGACTTGATAGTACTGTTAATTTGTTCTACAATCCCTGAAGCTTCTGGTCGATAGCTGCAGTGTAACTTCTGATCGATATTCAAAGCTGAACACAGCATCTTCACCACTTCGCTATTAAAATGAGTTCCTCTGTCCGATTCCAAAGAGGACGGCACCCCAAACCTCGGTATCAACTCTCTAAGCAACAATTTTGCTACTGTAAGTGTATCGCACCTACGTGTAGGGTAAGCCTCAACCCATCTAGAGAATATGCAGACAATCACTAAAACGTATCTAAGTCTGTTGCATGGAGGCATTTCTATGAAATCAAGCTGCATCCTATTGAAAGGCCCCCCAGACCTCCCAATGTGACTCAATGTAACTGGTGTTCTCTTTCCCACATTTAGTTGCTGACAGATCGCACATCGCTGACACACTGCTTCTGCCGCTACTCTAAACTTAGGATTGAACCACGTCTGTCTGAATACTCTCACCATAGCATCTCTTCCTATGTGTGCTGATCCATGCAATTTCCTTGCCATTGGGCTAACAAGTTCATTTGGTAAGACTGCCCTTCCGTCGGCAGAAATCCAAAAATTCATTTCACCTTTTCCGCAACCTGCTGTTTCCCAGCTCCTTTTCTCATCATCTGGTGCATTTTCTTGTACAGCTCTCAATTCATCCCATGTATCTACAGTATCTAGTAACATTGTCAATTCAGTCCTCTCCTGGACTCCCCCCACTTTTACATCAGTGTGAGAATATCCCTGCTCTGCGCAGTAACGCGCTACTTCATCTGCATATCTGTTTCCTAGTGATACAAAATCAACATTTTTTGTATGCGCGACACATTTGACCACAGCTATGGCCATAGGTTTTTGCAAAGCCTCTAACAGAAGTCTCACGAATTCTCCATTCCTAATGGGAGAACCCGAGGAGGTCATGTAACCTCTTTGAGACCATAACTGCCCGTAATCATGAACTACCCCGAAACCATACTGGCTATCGGTGTATATGGTGACTCGAAGTTTGTCGCCTGCTAAGCAAGCACGAGTCAAAGCCACAATTTCAGCTACCTGTGCGGAGTGTACTCCTTCCAGGCAAGCGGCTTCTATAACTCTGGTAATCGTGCATACTGCATAAGCTGCTCTCAGCTGACCGACATCGTTTCTTACGCATGAACCATCAACGAAGAAAATTTCGTCTGGATCTGTCAATGGCTCATCTACGATATCAGGTCTTGGTTTGGTACATAGTTCAGTCACATCGAGGCAGTCATGATCTGTACAATTTTCATCGTCCACTTCATTCGGAAGTGGCATCAAAGTTGCAGGATTCAAGACGGAGCATCTCTTTAGGGTCACATTCTCGGCAGCCAGTATGACTTGCTCGTAGCGTGTGAGCCTGCTATTCGTCAGATGCTGAGTCTTAGTCCTGGTCATTAACAATTCCACAGAATGCGGCACATACACCACTAACTGGTGTCCCATTACTACACTCTCCGATCTCTCAATGCTGACACCCGTTGCAGCTACGGATTTGAGACATCCGGGCAACGCTGCGGCTACTGGATCTAATGTAGCCGAAAAATACGCCACTGGCCTGCGCGCATCTCCGTGGATCTGAGCTAAAACCGCTAAAGCGCATCCCTCTCTCTCGCAGCAGTAAAGCAAAAATGGCTTGGTGTAATCTGGCATTCCCAAAGCCGGGGCACGACACAAGTCCTCCCTCAGCTGCAAAAATGCCATCAAACAATCTTTGTCCCATGGTACCGGATCACTTACTCCTTTGTGCGTCAGTTGTAGTAACGGTTTAGCCTTCAGTGAAAAGTTTGCTATCCACTGTCGACAATAACCGACCATGCCTAGAAACATCCTGACTTCTCTTTGTGTCGTAGGCGCGTTCATTTTCATAATCGCCTCTATTCTGTCTGGAGACACCTTCCGCTTTCCCTTTTCAATCCTATGGCCCAAGTATTGCACCTCAGTCTTACAATATTGCAATTTACTTGGAGACACCTTGTGTCCGTTCTCGGCCAAGTGATTTAACAAGGTGATGGTGTCTTCTCTGCAAGCTTCCTCAGTTTCTGACGCAACCAGGAGGTCGTCTATGTACTGGACCAGAACTGAATTCTTGGGCAGTACTAGACTCTCAAGATTTCGTTTCAATAACTGGTTAAAGATCGACGGGCTTTCTGTATATCCCTGAGGGATACGACACCATGTTAAAACGCGATCTTCCAGCTTGAAAGCGAAAAGATACTGGCTCTCTTCGTCTAACGGTATCGAAAAGAAAGCCTGGCACAAATCTATCACGGTAAACCATTCAGCTTGGAACGGTATCTGAAATAATATCACTGATGGATTCGGTACCACTGGACAACATGAGACAACAATATTATTAATCTTTTGAAGATCCTGCACTATCCTGTATTTTCCACTAGGTTTCTGCAAACCCATGATCGGGGAGTTACATGGACTACCCACGATCTCCTTCAGTATTCCCTGCTTAATCATGGATTCGATCACAGGCTTTATTCCTGCAATCGTCTCTGGCGTTAGCTTATACTGTGGTGTTCTTGGATACTCAGCATGGGGTCTTACCAAGATTTTTACCGGTTCCACTCCCTTGATCAATCCTATTTCTTCTCCAGTAAAATCCCATACCTCAGCTGAGACTTTCTCCCTCAAGTCCTGTGGAAGTTCCTCCACTGTCAAGGTAGGATATAGTTCCACACACTCTTTTGAGTTTACGACTTTGAAATCAGCATCCTCATCATTGGTCTGCACTTCTACTCCTTCTGGTGTGCAATGTATCGTGCAATTCAGTTTGCACAGCAAATCTCTCCCTAGTAAGCACACAGGACTAGAATCGCAGATCACAAACTGATGTTCGTCACTGTAATTCCCTATCCTTACTGACACTGGTTCGGTCAAAGGATTCGTCATCCTTTTGTTCGCGACTCCTACCACCTGAACCATTTCTCCTGATATTGGCAGACCTGGGACTACCGCAGATCTCAACGTGGATCGAGTGGCCCCCGTATCTACCAAAAAGGTTGTAGGACATCCCGCTATCTCGGCCTCTACGTATGGTCCTCTCTGATCTACTTCCAAGGCGGCTCCTAGTGTGCAATCCTCCCCCCTATTCGCCCGTTGCCCTGTAAGTGGATCAACGTAGTAGCATTCCTCTCCTCCTACAAACAATGGCATCTGTCTGTAGGTTTTCCCTCCGTTTGAGATGCGAGGTGGTTGAGGAAACGGGGCTCGAGGAGTCTGAGTCCCCCCTTTGACAAACTTGCCCTTCGGGACTGTGGCTCCCTTAACCACGTTGTTCTGAACCTCTTCCTCCTCCTGCTCTAATTCTCCTGACTCAACATTGTAAGGACACTCGCGTCGCCAGTGTCCCACCTCATTACACTGATGGCATCTCGTCGTCTTTTTCAGTGTCGCAATATCCATTCTCGGTCTCGGTCTTTCTTCCTCATCTCTGCTCTGATTATTCTGTCTCTTCGCCTGCGTTCCTGTTCCCTGCTGCCGCTGTTTATCCTTTCCAGCAGCTTGCATTTGCACTAGCATTAACTTTTCTTTAAGCTTCTTTGCCTTAGAGTCTATCTCGTCACTACAGTACCTTGCGTACCTCAGAATTTCATCTAAAGGTTTGTTCTGCCAACAGATCAGATGCTGTTGGATCATTAGGCATATTTCTGGTCTCAATCCGAGGACAAACTTCGAAACAAACTGTCCTATGTCCTTGGGATCCATCACATCTAACCCGCTGTACTGCTTGAATGCCTTCAGCAATCGCTCATAGAACTCATGAACTGTCTCCTTCGGCTCCTGAGTAGTTCGATCTATCTTTACCCAGTCTATGTCTTGCACTGGCACTTTCTCTTTTAGCCATGTTATTACTCTCTCGTATTTTTCCATGACTCTAGCTGATGGACCATTCGTCCGAATCTCTCTCGGTGGTTCACAAGTAGGCCATTCAACACTAAGCTTGCACGCCGTCCACAAGTCTCCGGGCACTACGATATCGAACAGTGTGTTCAAATCGATCCACAGTACCTTCGAGATCTTCACGAATCTTTCTACCTGTTTGTACCACTCGACGGGATTATCTCTAAGCTTTGGGAAGGAATTGGTAAATGCCGCCAAATCCCCCCTACTCCAGGGCACGTGAACGTAGCTTCCATTCGTGATTTCTCGCAAAGGGAAAGCTTCCATTCGCATCAAATCTGCGTCCTGGGACTTCCCAAGCACACTCCGTCTAACGGAGCCCTTCTTGGACCATCTTTCCTCCCATCTATCCAGATCTTTCCATATTCTGATACTTACGATCAATTCCCTTATGTGTACCTTCAGCGCGATCGTTCTACGCTCATCCAGATCCCGATCGGTGCAAGTTAGCCTATGGTTACTCTGTAAAGCCTTAGTTCGCGACAGGTCTACCATGTACCGGGTTGCCAAATTAGATAGGTTCTCATGAGCTGACCTCGCTCTTCGAGTAATATCCTTGGATAGGAACAGTATTTCATCTGGTGTATACAAGTCTAATCTCTCTAGTGACACTGTGCCATCAATGATTTCATCCAAGTCTGCCTTCAAACTCATTACGTCAAGTCGTTTTGCTTTTATTTCAGCTTTCAGCATTTCAGTTCTATGTTCTTCTCTCATATCCCTCTCACCTCCACTATGCGCCCTACGCCTGAGCACCGGTGAGTTATGAGGAGTCTTCCTTCCTTCTCTTCGTTCCCACCCCTCTAGATCCCAAGCCTTTCCATCTTCACGTGGGGTATGGTGGAATAATACTCCGTCCCCCAACCCTTCGTTCCGACTTTTCGGCTCGGTTTCTCCGGATATGAGATAGGATCCACCGTTCGGTTCTAACCCACTATAACTCGCTTGTTGTCTGGTGTCGCTTAATAAACGATAGGGTCCTTCACGGCCCTCCATGTTCCCGTGATCTCTTTCGCGATCACCGGATGGATGGCGAGACGTTTCGCGACTCCCTATGTTCTCCTGACTCCGTCCACTATCGCCGGATGCATGTCGAGACGCTTCGCGACTCTCCATGTTTCCGTGACTCCAGTGTCTCACATCTTCACCTGGGGCATGGTGTGTGCACCTAAAGGTATTCCGGTACTCCTGTGTCCTACGTTCCCCTTCACTGAAGGTAACGCGAGGCACTTCGCCACACCCTGCACTTCTGTCTTCGCACATTGGCCTATTGCCGCTATTGGTAGGACAAGTATCTCTTCTGCTTTCTTGACTTCCTCTCTCCCACTCGGGGCTGCTTTCGCCAGCTCCACAATGAGAGAGAATCCTGTTGTCCGGCTCTCTCCACTCGGATCCCGTTTCTAAACTTCTATTCCGAGCCTCCTCGACAGTGTCCCAATCCTTCAAATATTCTCTTAGCTCCTTAAAACCCCTCAAATCCATTGGCCCTCTTCGATCTCCCTGTTCTACCCTGAGACCCGTTGCCGAATCTAATGGGGTACTCCGACTTATTGGTGCTCGTATTTGCCTGTGGGGATTTATTGTGGCATTCCTATTCTCCCCTTCTGCTCTTTCACTGTCCCATCGTGCCCGTTCATCCTGCTGAACCCCTTCTGGGTTATAGATGGACACAATAGGGCCTATGGTAACCGGAACCTGCAAAGCGTCTGGCATTTGGTACGACCTTGCGCATTGTGTCTCTGGAACCTTCTGGACCACAAATCTTCCCACTACTCTCTGTTCAGAACTAGTTTGGGGTATTTCCTCAGTCTTGTTAGCGTCCCACTCAGTTACCGGGATCGATTTATATTCTCCCCACCTAGCTCCGTCTGATTGCGGTAATATGGGACTCGCAAGTTCACCGCTGTATGGAGGTGGTCTATCTGTTAACAACCTTTCTATTAGATCCTCCTCCGACTCGCTTTCCTCATCTTCTTGTTCTAGAGGTTTCCTTTCTCCCGTGGCCTCTATCATGGTGAACAGTTTGTCCACTTCTATCTTTTGCACTCTCCATCTCTTAGCTTCTTCATCCCATTTAGCATCCTGCACTGCCTTTACCGATCTTCTCACTCTTTCTTGGCGCCTCTTTACGCCCCTTTCGTGTGCTGTTCTAAACCACACACCAAGAGCTTCAAATTGTGTTGGCCTCGGTAGAGGTCTCATTGAAAGCATCGTCGCCTTCAGTTGGTTCAACACATCTAATTTAAACGTTCCGAATCTTGGAAACGCCAGTTCTTTTTGCCCTTCAGTTAGCCTATGCCACTCGGAGATCCATAATATTGAATGTAAGCCTACGTTGACTGCCATGTGATATGCTGGTGTGCCTTCTGGTGGAGCTTCTTCTCCGGCATATAAATTTCTCCTTTTTCTCCTAAAGATTTTCCCTAAACTCTTGAAACACTTCATTTTCGATAACGTACGATGTTCCTTACTAGTTCTCTTCCTTATTTACGTCTTGATGACTACCACCAATCCCTGTGCGACTCTCGCTTAACCGCCTATCCCAGCACGGTTCTACACCAATCGACCAATCTCAGCGCGGCTCTACGCTGACGTCCCTTGTCTCTTCTTCAGCAGCTTCCCTCGTTTCTCACTCGTCTCACGATTTCACATGCGTTTTCATTCATACACTGAAAAATGACTACTTCCGTCCAAGCGATCACTTTTCTCTGACTTTACGGCCACAGTCTAACTGTAATTTCTACCTCAACTGGCACAGCGTCTTTCCTCTTACGGTCGGACACTTGCCTCAACTGATAGGTTACTTACACACAGTAAACGCACGACCAGCGTCCGTTACTCATTCACTCACGCATACGTTCCCCCTATCATCGGTCTGTCGGGAAATCAATGGTACCTCATGACCCCCTTTCAATGGTAGACAAATTACTCTGGGTGTTCGATACACCCAAACCACTTAAGTCCTCTGGACATAAGATTTCATCCGGTTGCGCGCGCTCACAACCTTCCCTCAATCACACTACAGGCATTCAACTCCGCTTGACATTACAACACAGGAACAACATAAAACACCGCAATCTTACAACGCATGACCCTTATACTCACTCTCGACCGACTCTGCTGCTTTTCTCTCGACGCACCATCAGCACCGTCTTCGGCTGCAATTCTTCTTCTGGTCGACGATGACTAGGGACCTTGGGGTAAACTAACCTGGCCTAGGTCGTCTTCCTCAAGAAGATAACCATCATACTCTGCTACCAACTGCGGGGAATGAGATTTTGATATCAATTTCTGATTATGATTAATCTAATAATTTATCTCATTCGTCACTTTCGGACCGATTTGTATCTGTCATTGAGTAAAAGACAACCCCCGCATAGGTTAGACAAACCCCATTAACTGACGCCACTCTGAAGAACCACTTACAACTGATAAAGTTTTAAGAGTTTTATATAAAGTTAATTTGAATGTAATACAATCCACTCAGGGTAAAATCTCAAAGTATACAAAATACAAAATCAGTTACAATATCCGCAATTTAAGCTTCGATGTGAAGTGGTTCCTTCTGCGTCATCTGCAGTAAGATAAAATAATCAAGTTAAAACTATCCCTACTCTATGCTATGTGACATCCCTACTTCGCAAGTTTCTTCCCTAAAAAGGTGTCAGCAGTTTGACTCCCGAAGAAGTTCAAACTCTCTTAGCCTCTAAAGGAATTCTTAAATCTTAGGAGCAGTTCCCTATCTGCCTACCCATCCGTTCTCTAAGGGTCCTCGGCCTACTGCTCCCTTGCGCTCTGATCTCTCAGCGCATCTGCTCAAGGCATCTACCTTTGCCTTCGCTCTGAGCAATTCGCCTCGCTGTTCCTAATCTCCATTTGCCAATTGCTAATTGCTCCCCGGGGTGCTGTCCCTAAAATACACAATCACAGTGTGGGTGGAACGCCCCTTGACGCCCACCACGGACTTTCCCCGATGATGTCAACTTCCTGCTTCTTCCATTGGTCCATTCCTTGCGTCGCTCGTTAAGTTGACCCTTCTCCTTAGATGTCATCTTCATCATCTCGTTGGCGACTTTTACTGGCTCTTTCAGATCAAATGTCATATGAATTCAGACAAGGCTTTAACTTATACCTGCAACTCTTTAACCTTCTAGATCCTGTGAATGGTCTTGTCAAAACATAGTCCACCTCAAAAAGTGTCTCTCCTCACGTTCGAGCAATAAGCTCCGTCCGGCATTGTCACCTTAAATCTAACAAGTGCTAGACTTCTTGGCTCTCACGTCCACATCAAACTATTTACGACTTTTACAAGCCCACTAAATTACATACATTTGACTATGCTCCTTCGAACTCTTGGTCAGTTAGGTTACAATCACAAATGACCTAAACTCTTCCAGCATTCCTACAGGACCCCTCTATACCGTATAACCTTTGGCATACATTTATATACTCGTACTTTAACAAAAGTCTTAGTTATACTTGAATACATTTTACATAGAATGTATAATACATAAAATATGACCGTGTAGAGTATAACTTATGCATTCTCCTTGGTTACATCGTCATGTAAGTTCTCTATACATTTATCCACGTTATTTCTCCACGTATCTCCATTTAATATTACACACGTACACGAATTCTACTGTGCACGTTCTACCTTCCCTAAGCATTTCTACACATTTCTATGTTTGCTCATTATGTATACGGGCCTTCTAAATCTAATGCATTTTAACACGTAAATACATTTACATTTCCTATACCATGTTATCACGTTAGTTTGGCCTTTATGCTATAATCGTCAACTTTACATTACAATATGCGTTTCATTCCTACGTTCATAACATATACGTCTAAATATGGCTACGATATACTTTATATTCAAATTGCGCTCTCTCAGTTTTGTCCCAGTCCATCAGTTGACCCTACTTTGAAGACTAGAAGAACTTGGAATCAGAGAACTATCTTTCGTTCTCAACAACAGATCTAGCATAATTTGCGGCCCTCGTATACGTCATCTCCTTTCAGCAGTAAATCTGGTGTACCTAAATGATCGACCAGCTCATTTCACTCCCCTCTTTAATGCCTGCCTCAGCCAACTTCCGCAACTCATCACATTCTTTAGCCTAACCTGCTAAAACTATGTTGATGACACTCAGCTCTCTGACATGAAACCACCTTACATGTAACCCATCCAAATCAGACTTCCTTAGCTGATGAGATTGGAACAATTACCATTCCATAATCATCTGGTTCCAGGGGCTCTTTCCAACAACAGGGAGATCAAACGAACTAGGAAATGTGTTTGTGACATGGACTTCAGCCTTTCACTTGTCCGGCTAGTGAACCAGGTCACAGGAAGTGATTTCAACAGTGTCCAAACTCTTCAATAACATTTCCCCCTTGCTATAGAGGCTCCAGGCCTTGGCATACCTCTTCCACACTATACAAATATACTCTACGAGTCTGTAGTGAGACATTCTCCCTTCAGGGAGCTCTACTTTGCCCACAGGGTCATACATCTATTGGGGCCATCCTTTTTCGAAGTTCAATTGCAAACTTCACAGAACATGACCCTGCTGCAGAATGGCACCCGGCTGATTGTCCCCTCTATGAGAACCAATGTCTCAGTGGAACTTCTTTTTGTACAGATAGAAGTCCTATGGAACTCTCAGCTCACAAAGACATGATACATCCAAGACAACCTGCAGTACAGAAATGCAGTAAAGGCAAGGATCTTCCTCAACAGTTAACGATGAAGTGTTCAGCTAACCAGCAGATAGAATAATTGTTGTCCAAAGGAGGAGTGGATGCCACAGGACCCAGCATCATACCCACCCTTCAACCTGGACCCATTCTTCCTCAAGGATAGTGTGCAAGAAGAACACGTGCACAGCTTCCTCTAACTCTCCTCCGCTCTACTCAATGCATAGATGCAGCAAAACATTTGCAGCAACAGAATCTCAGTGGCAGTCATTGTGCAACCTCTGACAATCATGCCCAACATCAAAGCATATCCCACAAAGGTCACTCTGCATTGGTACATCTTTACAACCAACACAAAAATGCCTTCTTATCTTTGCATACTGTCTCTCGTACTTTTATCACTCTACTACACACTATGGAGCAGCACAGTATGTTACAATATGAGCGCATCACTGGTCATCAAACAGAACAACATAACGCATCCCACAGAGGCCCCACAACAAGCCCACACTCTTCCATCCAAGCACTGCCCATCCTCCAAGCCCTCTGGTATCTCACCAGGATGGTGTACTGTAGGTAGCACTTTATAAATGCACCTGCAATACAGTATTGAATATTTTACATGAAGCTGCTTTTGTGGTGAATTCCGTCTGAAAATGTTTATTTAGGGTAATTATCATAATCGTTCATCTTCACTCCAGCAAAGTTGAGGGCAGAGTGGGACTACAAACCACATCACTTAAGCAACACAGTGCAGTGCCATCTTATAAGTATATAATATTTAACCTTAGACAGACTCTCTCTCTACACAGAGTACTGGAGTTACTCTAACTAGGAAGGATTGAAGGCTAAATTGGGCTTGGCAGAATTAAAATGATTGACCTGCTTATCATAAGGAATGTTAGTAACAAGAGCTTAATTCGTGGTTCCACTTTGGAGGCCATGTGTGTTAGTTACGTTTATTAAATTAAATTAAATCTAAATTATTCATGAGTCCTAAATCAGAATGGCCTTAAGTGTTGAATCAAAGCCCAGGGCCTTGTCTTTCATCTAGTATATCTAGAGACATCCAGCATGCCACAGCTATCGACGGAGTTTTAAAATACGCCATATGTTATATGTATATTTGTTATATGTATATTTATTGCGCGCACAACTACTCAAGAGTATCCCGGCGCGAAGCATAACCACAAAGAAGTCGAGAGCTGAACATCCAAACAGAGCCGCTTTAGTAGGCTATATTAAAAAGATGGGTCTTAAGGAGCTTCTTGAAGCAGCCAAGGTCTCTGGTGTCTCTGAGAGTGAATGGGAGGGAATTCCAGAGGGTGGCAGCTTTGACCGAAAAAGATTGCCCGCCCAATCTGGTTCGCTGGAAACGGGGAACTGTCATCCTTCGTTGGAAAGCTGACCTTAGATGGCGATTTGGAACATGGAAAGACACTCTTTTCCTGAGATAGGCAGGACCTGTATCATGAAGGGCTCGATGGGTAAGTACCAGGGCTTTGAATTGGACTCTTTGGGCCACCGGTAGCCAGTGAAGGGTAGCCAATTGATGTCTTATGCTGTTTCGTCTGGAGATGCCCAGCAGGAGTCTCGCGGCAGCATTCTGGATGAGCTGAAGTTTATTAACCAGAAAGGAAGGGGAGCCCAGATATAGCGCGTTAGCATAATCCAGGCGAGATAATATGAGGGCCCTAGCGACCGTTTCTTTTGCTGGCTGTGGTAAGAGAGGGAAGAATCTGCTCAGAGATTTGAGGGTCCCAAAGCAGGCACCCGTCAGTCGCTTGATCTGTTCTGCGAACCTCAAATCTTCATTGAACCATATGCCCAGGTTCTTAGCTGGGCCACCTTCAGTGAGGGAACGGGGAAAGTCAGGGGGCCAAATTAATTCAGTAAATTGGTTTGGAAATTTACCGTATAGAAGGATCTCTGATTTTCCCTCATTGCATTTGAGTTTTGCATGGGCTAACCAGGTGAAAACAGTTGCCAAACATTTTTGTGCTACATTAGTTTCTACCGTCGAGTTGCTCCAAGTAAACAGGAGCTGGGTGTCATCGGCGTAGGCCATAATTTTTGCACCCAGCTCCTCGGCCAGGTAGATCAGCGGGGTCATATAGATGTTAAAAAGAAGTGGGCTCAATGTAGAGCCCTGTGGGACCCCGGTCTGAACAAGCCTGGCCGAAGAGGAGTAAGGGGGCATCCAGACTTGCTGATAGCGGGAATCCAGAAAAGATTCCAGCCAGGACCACACAGCCCCGGTGATGCCAATCTCAGTGAGGCGAGCCAGGAGGAGTTGGTGAGTTGATATAAAGCAGAACAACTATGTTTTAAATATAAAAAACATTGTACACAACTGAGGAATCTGAATTTTATTTGAAAAAGATTAAAAAAGGTTCACTCTTTACTGACTCTGCATCTACATAACGTCAGATTAGGTGATTAGGCGATTGGGTTTCTTGTTAAATGTGGCAGTCAATGCATGTTTAATATGTGGTTTTCTAGGTCACAAGTCACATGTCTTTGGTTCACCCCCATTTGCATTAACCTAGATTTAATAAACTTTAATGCAACGAGGCAAGGGAACTTGCTGCGGTTCATGCCTGAAAGGGAGAGAGCATAAATGTGTTATATATACTTAGATGTGGTGCACTTTTGCTCTCTCCTTGCTCTGGTGCACTTGTGGCAGCGTAGTGCCAATGCAGGCAATCTTGCACCATGGCACAAGGGTGCCTACGTTGTTGTCAGGATACTTTTTGTGCTGGCCGGGATCCCTTCCAGCACAAAAACTATTCTTATTGACACACTGCTCTTTGTATGGTTGCAGCAGAATGCAGCACACATTCTGAGAGCAAGTAATAAGGAGACACAGATATTTCTCTTTGTACACCAGACTCGGGTAGGCGCACCATTTTGGTGCAAACAAGGTTTACAGACTTTAGTAATCTGGGTCTGCATCAAAATATGTGGGTGGGCGCATGGGAACGGCCATGCTCCACTCATGTATTGCCTCCACGAAGCAAGACAACACAATGCAGTGCAAGGCACTGGGTTGGTTTACTTTGTTTGTAAAACCCCTGGCTAAGACCTGCAAATCTTGATTTGCATGATCTGGTAAATCCAGAAATACATTTTGCGTCATGGCTGCAACAAAAAAGTGGTGCAATGACAACACAAAACGTTACAAGTTTCGACTCTAATCTCTAATGGTTCACTTTTTTCTACAAATTCCATAAATTTCCTCTGTCAGAACAATCAGCCCGAGAGCCAAAACTCCATTGCTTTTCTTCATGTCCCCTACAGTAGGGACTTTTTCGTGTGTGTTCTGCCCACGTTTAAGTCCAGCATTTTTAGAGTTACAGGTAATCAATCAAAGTTTATATACAAAAGACTTTGGGGCTCTTTGCATTGCTGAAAACGTTGTAATTGAATCTGAAGTGACACTAACTCTATAAATACTCCCATAAAGCACAGTCGCAAGATGCTTCAGCAGCATAAGAATATGGGCAGCACTGTAACATGAGTTCAACTTGGCAGTGTGTGTATCTGCTCACACAATCCCTCAGCAGCACACAGGGTGCCCCACAAACGCTCAGCGGTACACAGGGTGCCCCACAAACGCTCAGCGGTACACAGGGTGCCCCACAAACGCTCAGAGGCACACAGTGTGCCACACAGACTCTCAGTGGCTCACAGGATGCCCCACAAACTCTCAGCGGCACACAAGGTGCCCCACAACTTCTCAGCGGCACACAAGGTGCCCCACAACTTCTCAGCGGCGCACAGGGTGCCACACAAACTTTCAGTGCCACACAGTATCACGTAGCACCCGAATAATAATCACACATGTTTATACAATCCACTTCCTGACACACTTTGAAGCTTCACTAGCAAAGTTAATGATAATCTAAACTGGAAAAGATGGAAGGCTGATGTTTCTTTGCCACGAATTGAACTTGTGAATTTCAGATCACAGAAGCTAGAATAATATTATGTAATTCATTCAGCTCTGCAGCTGATCAGGTAACTCAGTGAATAAAGCACTTGCCATAGACACCTATCCTAATATTGATGGCATTAGTATGAGCCCTTTTAGGGCCAACTCAACCTTTCAATATTCTGAGGTCGGTAAATTGAGAAAGATTATATTTGCTAACAATAACACCTGTTCTTTCCTCTTATAAATGGCTGGATCATAGTTGAGAGGATATCTAAAAACAAATTATTATTTAAAGTTCTTATAGAAGCTTTTAAAGTCCAGGGCCATCTTATTGGAAGGGAGCAGCCTTGCATATTTACACACCAAAGGACAAATTATGAGTAATTTTACATCAATGAGGAATGAGGTGGCAGGAATCGTTCTCACAGACTTCCCGCATTACAAGTTAATCCCCAGGCAATGGAGACTCTCTGGGTCTGGTTTCACTGGTCAGAATTGGACACCATATTCTCTGTTCAATGTTCAAAGAGGATTAACACTCATGCTTCCCACCTGTTCTGAGGAAAGCAGGTGGTAAGTGTGAGCTGAGAGGGCTGGAGTGGGGCGTGGAGTGAGGGAAGGGGAAGGAGAGGGAGGGAAGACTGTCCCCTGGTGGGCGGGGGGGGGGGGCATTACAGGCTCTTGTGTCATTGCCAAGGGCCGGCTGCAATGCAACAATATTTCTGGCCGAAATATCCAGCTGGTGTAGCAGATCCAGTGCTGCTGTCCCTGGTAAATACGGGCTCAGGATCACCGGGCCTCCTGTGATCAGGAGGAGGGTCAGTCCATACTGAATTTCCACTCAGCACTAAGATAATCGGCCTCCTATTGTGTAAAACACCAAGGGCCTTATTGATGGGGCCTTGCAACAGTTTTGCGCTGCAGTTGCATCACTTTTTGTGACGTATCGGTGGCGTAAAACATGCCCCCTGTTGCGCCCAATTTACAAAGTGATGCATCTAAGCAGATACGTCACTTTGTAACCCTCTTGCGCTACATTATACCTGTGTCAGGTATAATGCATGCAGTGGGGGCGTTCCCGCGCACGTAAGCCTTGTAGAAGTGATGCAGTGAAATCTATGAGATTTCGGTGCACCACTTCTAGGACGCAAATGTGTCAATATCTTATGCCTGCCTGATAGCAGGCGTAAGAGCATCTGAAAGGACACATTGCTGGAGTTGCGTTACTTTTGTGACATAATCCAGCAATACGTCACTTTTGCACCTACAGATACGTCAGAAATACTGATGTATCTTTAACTCCTTTCGACATGATGTGTCATACAGTAAACATGACGCATCCATCATGTCGCATTGAGGGCACACTGAGAATTGACTCATCGCTGCTTTCACGCAGTGATGCGTCACTTCTCATAAATGAGGGCCCAAGTGAACACTTGATACAATAATGTATTTAAGTGCAGCACCATTCTTTTATTGCAACACGCAACACATTGACATTAGATGCCCACTTAACAGAAATGCATATTTTATTACATGTCTGCTAA
>NW_028253165.1:0-29574 GCF_964263255.1 Lissotriton vulgaris
GCCAGTTCGCAAGGGTTTTGTAGGAACTTACTTGTTGGGTCACAACGGTCGCGACTATTTTGTTTCTACGTCTGGTTCATCACAGCATCCTCTGTTTCACTACTGCCACCCTCTGGTTCACCCATGCCACCCTCTGGTACATCACTGCCACCCTCTGGTTCATCACTGTAGATTATGGGGGGGAAAAAGGCAGCACACCTGCCCTGCTTCAACTGACATGAATTAATTTGGGGTTGATTAATGTGTCTCTGAGTCTGGCACCTGCTCCCTTATCTGTAATTGCTTTCTGTTGCAGTGCAATTTTTTTTTCACAGGACCTTTGTGACCAACTTGTAGCTAAACTCTGAGCCTGCTTTGAGGGTCAGAGCAGGGTCATAGAATAGTTGCAAGTAGTCAACTGAACTCTGGAGGGGGCCCTCAGGAAGCACGACAGGGAATGGTTACTAATGATGAGGTTGAACTTTTGCACCTGCTGAGTGCTTTCAGTTTTGCAAAAATCATTTTTCAGCAATTTCGCTGGATTCGCGGGCGCAAATTTGCACGAGATCGAATTCAGAAGCCGCGAATTCATGCGAATGTGCGTTTTGTTTTTTTTGCGGCGTGTTAGTTCGCAAGGTTTTGTGCGTTTTAGCGAGCCGCTTATAGCGCAATGGCGCAAAGTTACCCTCACGGTCGTTCACGGGCGCAGCCATTTTGTTTGCGTGACTTATTTCCGTTTCCGAGCACTATGTGTAATCTCGCAAAGTGTGCGGCTCGCTAGTACAAGTTCGCGTGTGATGGTGAGGAAAATCTCGCGCGAACTTACCCATGCGGTCGTGAACGAGCGCGGCCATCTTGTTTTTCATTCATTGCTATGGTTCTGGGCATGCATTCTGTATCCTCTGTAAATATCTGCCATCCTTTGCTTGTTTGAAGTTGTTTTAATCTATTTTTACTTATTCTCTATCCCTCTATTTTTCTAGCTCTATATTTTTGTGTTTTCTGCTACTTTTGGTTAATTTTAAACTACTTTTTTAAACTCTTTTCTTTTCATCTTCCCTATTCTATTTCATCTTTATTATTTACCTTCCTTTCTGCCCAGACCATGGTAAAGGGAGCCGGAAAGCAACCTGAAAAGGGGAAGGGTCCCCGCACCCCGTGCCCGGCTCCCGTGCGGGCTTTTTAGGGGGGAGACAGTCACAGCCCGGGAGATCTTTAGCACGGAGGAGGTGACCGCACTAGTCTTTTATGTCCAGCGCCGCTTCCCCAGGACCATCATGGCAGGCGGCAAGATCGCTAGCGGCTACGGGATCCGGGAGCGCCGGAAGCAGTGGGAGAAGGTGTCCCGGGCCATGTGCCAACACTCTTGGGTCCGGCGCACCTACAACCAGGCCACCCACCGTTGGACGGATCTCCTGGACCGGGGAACGCGACTTGATCAACCTGCTCGGCCTAGAGAGCACCCGGGCTTGGTGAGTAGTAGTAGCTTTTTCTTCACTACTCTGTTTTCTCCTGCTCTGTGTGTTATTATATTGCAATTTTTTGTTTTTTTACCAAGAGCAATATTGCTGCTGATTACATTGTAGGTAAATTATATTTCAAAATCTTCTGTGCATTTCAGGTGCACTGCTCTCCTTCTCAGTAGCGTTGCTACTATGCTTATTTGTTTTCGATTTTGTGTTTCATTTCATTGGCCTGAGAAATTATGTATGAGTGTAGTTTAAAGAACTGCATACAGCTAGACGCTAAGGGTCAGATTTTAAATTGCCGGCGCATCCCTGCAAAGTAGCAGGGATGCGCCAGCAATTGTGCGCCACGCCACCATCACCCATGGTGCGCCGTATTTACAATCTGGTGCACCATGGGCCCAAAGCATCACCGAAGCGTTACGCATCTGTGCCCTAAAGGCGGCGCATTGCTGGAGTTGGGTCGCAACGATGGCGCAGCTCCAGCAATGCTCTGGGGTGCCCTATCTCCCTAATGCTGCGTCAAGCCGTACGTCTGCTTCAAGCAGGCGCAGGGTTTGAGTCACGCATCATTGTCCTAAAAGTGACTGATTGAAATCTTGAAGATTTCCCTTAGCCACTTTTAGGATGCGTTCCTGCGCAGGAACGCCCTCCCTTGCGCCGGAACGCCCCCTGATGGCGCAGGGCTTTACAACGTGATGCATCTCCCATATGCGTCACGTTGTTAATATACGCTGCACCATGGCGCCTCTTTTGTTCTGCCGCTGCGTCACAAAAGTCACGCAACAACGGAGCAAAAGAGCCACAAGGGGCTTGTAAATCTGCCCCTACAGACTCAAGTCAAGTCCTTCCTTTGTACACCTGGCAATAAGAACAAATAGTGGTGGTGGATTGATAGTTTGAGTATTTTAATAACTGGTTAATGTAGTAGGAAACTTTTTAGTGTTGTCGCTGATCTGCAATCACGATGGAGTTTGTCTGTCACTTCGCGTGCTGCGGACTGCTGCCTGCCAGTCCTAGGCAAACCTTTTTAGTAGTTTGATTGGTGAGTTACATAACTTTCCAAGTCGACGGTCCGCAAATCAAGCAATACTAATATCGTAGTAGACCACATAAGTAGGGTTTTGGTGTTGAGGAGCTCCTGCTCGAGGTAGGAAACAGCAGCCAGCAGTAGGAGGAGACTGTCCCTTGCCCCTTTTTAAAGACTTCTGGGGGGTGGGAATTGGGAGTTGGGTTTTCTACTTTTTTGGACTTCGTTTTCAGGGACATTCGTTGGGGTTCGAAAGGGGGGGTGGGTTGGGTCTTGCGGGAGATTATTTATGTAGGGATATATAAATATACTTTAAACTTTATCTTAGCATACGTGTTTTCTACTGCTTTTGAGGCTGGTGGGTGGGGGTTTAACAGTCCAGAAACTTAAGTGGCATCTTGATTCAAGTTGTGTAAGTACTAATGGCCCAAATGTTTTCAAAACTAAGTGCCTCTCACAGAGTAAGTGAATTCAATAGTCATAGGACCGTCAGTCTCTCAACTCTCCTAATACTCCATTATACTACCTCCCCCAAACGCTTATCTTACCTGTAATTTGTGTTTGGAAATAGGGCTAGGCACAGGGCTGGCTGCACGCGAAATGGCGATTAAGGTTGGCAATCCTGGGCGGATGAAATGTCATCATTGCGGTGGTACTTGTGGTGTTACACAGTGGCAGTTGCAGCATCTGAAAAAAAAGAAAATGAAACCTTGTTTGTCCTTACCGTAACATTAGAACGGTACGATAGAGAATTTAGCAGGTGACAGTACGCTAGAACAGTACCACAATGTAGCCTAACAAATGGTAAAGTATTGAAAGTATAACTAGTACTTGCGTTGAATATCTTTGACATTGGCTACTACTACAAGAAATAGTACTGAAGGTGAAGGACACAGCAGCGTAATAATTTGCCACATCTAGGAGGAGGATGTTCTTGATGACCAATCAAGTTGATGGCGCACATGAAAATCTGCTTTCATTTGCCAATAGTGACTGAGTGTCAAGCTGAGTAAGAATAGAATATATCCTCAGATTCCTTCACCAGCCTGTTGCTATGACCTTATCCTCCCCAGCAAGTGTGTGGAATTATTTCTGTCATTTAGTCACACATCAATCAAAACCACACAGCCCGGGGGAAGAGGTTAGGGTTTGGAAAATGGATGGGAATGGGTTTTTTTTGGGAAAGTTTTGTTGAGAGCAGAAAAAAAAGCACAGCATGGACAAATAATAATTGAAGATAAAGAAATCTTTGTGTACAAAGTTAACCATACATTTTTTAAGTGACATAAAGGAAGTGCATGCACTACTGCATGCATGGTTACTGAAAACTAAGTAGTACATTCGACAACCATGAATGAAAGAATGCGACAGTACAGGGCTGCAGTAATAATTATGCGTTTTCACTTGCCTATCTCTGCACTCAGAAAAACAAGTCGTACATTAAATTATGTTTAAAAAATAGCAGAAGTAAATCCTATACAATGGCTGTAGGGATGAATTTAGAAGCAGAGATCAAAGAAATGCAGAGTTACACTCATAGAAGTTCACAGAAATAACATTACTTAAAAGATAATTAGAAAAGAACGGATACTGTATCTGTATGTTGTTGTAGTTGTCCTGTTCAATTTGGGAAGTTGTAAGATGCATCCAACCATTCCTCCTATTCCTCTTATTAGCGTGACTCCTCCATTCCATCTGATGTTCCGTCCATCAATGTTGGTGACCAGAAGACACCCTGTCCACTGCCTGCCTGGTGGATGCTGAATTGCGGCTCGCTAATGTGAAGCCTGACTTCATCCTTTTCCCATTGCACAGGCTGAAACCCGGTCTGTAATTATTGATGGAAAAACAGGAAGTGATATTAGAACACCACTGGCAAATAAATATAAGGTATGTACGCTGTGTAGTGCAAAAAGTCACACTTTGAGTTTCCTAATAGACAGTACAGTACAATATTTTTGAAAGTGAGTACTCTGTCTGAGTCTCCTTTTGAAGGATAAATAAGTATGGGCGAATTAATTTCGCGGATCTTTCCCCTCAAGCTAGGTGTACTGTAAACTGTGTTTTAGAACAAAATTAGACCTTCCCAGCAGTGCTTCCAGACCCTTACTAAACCCAGTCGCAAAAATGTAGAAGACCCCCAATCAGATCTCAAAAAACGAGGCCTAATAGAAAATGGTGACAAAACGTACTTTGAAAGTAAAGTAGGCCCAAATCCCCCCTTACCCACCGTGGATTGTATTCAAACCACTTGCAAGCACGCAAAAGTATCCATTACCAGCATCGCTCCAAGACTCGCAAACCCCCCCACAAACAGCCCATTGCTCAAACACATGCAATACAAAAATGCTAACCCTAACCCTAAGTTAAGAATAGTGGCAAACGCTTTCTTTAACTAGGCCAAATCCCCTATTTCCCACCATGGATTTTCTTCAAACCACTTGGAACCAAAATTACACATTCCCACGAGTGTTCTAAGACCCCAGAACTCAGTGGCAAAAATCTAGAACACCCCGAAACTCATGCAATCCTGCTGCTAGTGCTAACCCTAACGAGCCCTAAGTTAATATGCCAAAACGCTTTTCAGCATGGATTTTCTCCAAACCACTTTTATCTGATATTAGACCTTGCCCCAAGACCTGCCAACCCACCCACAAAAAAGCAGAACACCCCCATACAGGCAAAAAGCAAAATGGAAAATCTCATACTTGGAATATTTTCGGCCTTCTTTCATTTCTGTCCAAACAAGCTGTGCAGCTAGGCCCTAACTCCCCTTTTCCACCATGGATTTCCTGAAAAACAAATGCAATCCACATTAGACGGTGCCAGCAGTGCTCCCAGACCCCAAAACCCACCCACAACAGCCTAAAAGCCTGCCAAACAGTACCCCAAAGACAGGCAAGTGATCAAAAGCGCAAAATCTTTTTCTGCTCCGATTCTGTCCAAAACACTTTTATCCGGTATTAGACCTTCCCAGCAATGGCTCCAGAGCCGTCAACCCAGGCGGAAACTAGTAGAAGAGCCCCAAACAGCCAAAAAGCAAAACTACAAAAATGGGGACTTAGTAATTTTCAGGCAAATTTCCAACATCACTCCACGCGCGCTCGGCAGCTAGGCCCTAAGTCCCCTTTGCCACCATGGAGTTTCTTCAAACCACTTGCAATCAAAAGTATCCATACCCCAAGACCCCAAAACTCACCCACAAACACCAGGAACCCACCCAAACAGGCCCCCGAAAACATGATAGTGAGCAAAAAGGCAAAAACTTTTTCAACTCTGATTTTCTCCAAAACACTTTTATCCGGTATTAGACCTTCCCAGCAACGGCCCCAGGCCCGGCAACTCACCCGCAAAGAAGTAGAACACCCCCACAAGTGCAGAGTCTTTCTTCAGTGGGTGTAATCCAGCCATCTGCTTTGAGGGAAATAGGAGTCTGGAGGAGGAGGATAGAGGAGCATGTTCTTGTGAACTTGTGAACCTGAGGAATGCAGACTGTGGCACCTTCAAATCAATAAGCAAATAAGTGAAGACAGTTCTGCTAATGGGCTTGTTTTTGTGATTTGGTGATTAAAGTTTTTTTTAATTGATTTTGCTAAACAAAGAAAGACAGACACACAGGAATAAAAGTGAATAAGGACGAAAAAGAAAGTTATTGATTCATTGCCTCATTTTCAGGGCTCGGTGTCAGGGAAGAAGAGTTCGTCCTCATACTCTGCAAATTCAGGCGGGAGTAGGTCACCTAACAGAAAAGAACTTCCCCTATCTAAGTTGGTGTCCTCCTCGTCTTCTTCCTGTGTGTATTCTTGGATTTTGCAATCTGGTGGTATGAGGTGCTGATTCATCTTGATCAATGTTAACCTCTCGACATTTTTGGGCGAGAGGCGGGTCCTTTTGCAAGTTACAATGCCACCAGCAGCACTGAAAACACGTTCAGAAGACACGCTTGTGAGTGGGCAAGACAAGTAATTTATAGCCAGGTTGGAGATCTCTGGCCACAATTCTTTTTTCCCATGCCAATACGCCAATGGGTCATCATGAATATAGACCTCTGTTGAGTCATTCAGATAGTCTTGCACCATCAACTCAAGGTTCTCCACGGTTCCTCCACTTTGCTTACTTTTTGCTGGGATCTTTTGAGAAGCAAACCCAAGCTGAGTTAACCGATCCTCTTCTTCATACAATGTTACTGTTGTGTCTGGTGCCGATGAGCCGGTTGCTGGTGTCTTTAACGGCTGAGAGGCAAAATCACTCACTTCGGCCGCAGCCACAGGTGCAGAAGTGGATTCTTTTGACTCCGGATGGCCTGCTGCTGCTGATGTACTGCCTTTTCCTTCAATTTCCTGCCGTTCTCTTTCATACCTCATGGCTGACACAGCTAGCCAACGTTTGTACTTTGTAACTTCTGCGTCATCAAAAGGAAAGAATACTCTGCCTGCCAGTGCCTTTTTGTACCGTGGATCCAGAATAGTAGCCCAAATGTAATGCTGTTCTGTGCGGATCTTTTGAAGACGTTCATCGCAAAGTAGGCGCTCTAATAACTTCTCCGCCAAATCAAAAGCTTCTTGCTTTTTTTTATCTTTTTGAAACGTAGAAGACACCGCCTTCAGTTGGTGCTCTAGCATGCGCAACAATGGGATAGCTTTTCCCAAATTACAGTCCTCCCTGCTGACTGCACGCGTGAAGACCTCAAAAGGACGAAGCATGTCTGTCAGGCTTTGAACAGCTTCCATTGCTCCGCATGTTTCCTCAGGTCCTTCATAGCTGCACCCTGTGTAAAGAAATACTGATCGACTTCCGCACACTGCTCAAACAGACACTCAATGTCAGGATTCTTGCCCTTACTATGCTATGTGCCACTGCTTGTTGCTGCCAATGCTTGTTGCTATGCTAGTGCCACTGCTTGTTGCTGCCATTGCTTGTTGCTAGGCACCAACGATTGCTGCACCAACTATTGTTGTTATCAATATGCCCGCTTGTTGTTACTAGATTCTTGCCCTTGCTGAGTGCCAATGCTTGTTATTGCTTATGTTTCTCAAAGCGTCTTGCCAATGCTTGTTGCCTTACGCCTCCGAAGTTCCTATTTCGAGTTTTGCTGCCGAGGTCTTTGTTCCCTCTGCAGCCTCCATACTTCAGCTTGGGACTATAAAGGCGGCCACGCCCAAACCACCGCGCGGATTATTCCTTTCTGATTCCTGAGATCGGAGGTCTCCTGCTTCTGTTCCGGTCTTCGCTTCCAACGCTGAGGTCTTCGCTGGAGTTCCAAGCAATCCTGTTTCCTGAAAAATGGTAGTAAACTACCACGAAAATCCGCTTGCAGAAAACGCAGGTAGGATTTAACCAATTACTTTTGCCGGCTGGAGGAACTTTCAAGAGGCTTTTAAGGACAAACGCGAGGGGCGTTTCCTTTGTTGTTTTTCTGGACTTGGTTGATCGGATTTGATTTCTGGACTCTTGCTTCTGGTTGTGAGACTTCTAAACACTTCTTCTGCCTCGGTGGAGGGCTTTGGGCATAGATTCTGTTCTGAGTTCTTTTGGTCTCATCTTGGCTCTTTTGGTATTTGAATGCTTACAATGATAGAATGTTTGCAATGAACAATGCTGTGAATTGAACAGTAGTTAGTTCTTGAGACCTATTCATTCTTTTGTGCATCAACCTGAGTTTAATGTGAAGTGACTTAATTTGCGTGAATTACTTTGAAACAAACTTCTATGCATTACGTATTGAAAAAACACCTGTGCTTGTGTAAATCTTAAATGCACCACGTATCGAATAACTCCTGTGCTATTGTAACCATTGTAACCATTATGAGTCTTGACTGAATCTGTGATACATGTTGATACTTTATGTCTATGCAGATAAACGCCAAATTACGTGCTGAATTTCGCTTACTGAATATAAAGATTACAGTTACTTGGTTTTCCTTTCTAGACTGAGTTATTTGTCACATCTAGAATAAGGGGAAGTACTAGCGTTTCAGCAGATAGTAGATTTTCAGGGTTGTGCTCCTGAGAAACTCTAGGGGGGGCTTAAGAAACCAAGGCCCTGACAGAATAATCCGCCCACGAATTTTGTTTCTCCCGAGCAAACCAAATGAATGCCACCATGGATGATCTATGTGCAATGATTGGGAATTTACAAACCGAATTAACAGTCAGTAGAACTGAAACAGCAGCTTTAGCCAATAAGGTTATTCATTTGCAATCACGTTTGGATTCAGTTCCATCTACAGCTCAGCATCAAACAAATGCAGCAGGTCCATCACCCTCTGTTTCAGTTACTGTCCCTACTACTGTTCCGTTGGCCCAGCCTGAGAGGTTTGGTGGGGAACCAAACAAGTTCCAAACCTTTCTTACGCAGGTTCAGTTGCATTTCATGGTTAAACCAGCTTCATTCCCAAATCCTCAGTCACGAACTGCCTTTCTGATTTCCTTTTTGAGTGGTGACGCAGCTATGTGGGCGGTTCCCGTGGTGCAATCCGATGATCCAATATTATATAACTGGGTGCAGTTTAAACGAGAGTTTGAGAGAATTTTCGATAGAAGCACAATAACAGGATCAGCCGCTAGAGAATTACTTGAATTAAGACAGGGAAACAAGGAACTTGTACACTACCTTACCCAATTCAACCGTCTCATCGCAGAAACTGACTGGCCAGAAGCTAAGAGGGCAGCTCTCTATTACCAAGGGCTAAGAGATGAGCTTAAAGACCTTATTGCACCAATAGATCCTCAACCTCGAACATGTGCAGATCTTATAGCACTCAGTCTACGTTTGGACCATCGAGTTGCTGACCGCAAAGGAGATAAGAAACGAACTGATGTTAGAATCTTTTCCAGAACTAAGGATAGATCACTTCCCAGTGCCCAGGAATCCACAGAGCCTATGGAGATAGGAAGTTTGAGGAAACCCTTAACTTCAGAAGAAAAAGAGACCCGGCGCAAGAATGGTCTATGCCTTTATTGTGGTAAAAAGGGACATTTTGTTAGGGAATGTTCACTCAAGCCTAAGAACTCTTGGTCTCGAGATAGAAAGGAAACGAAGTCGGAAAACTAGAGAACTCGAAATTGGATCAGGAGACTTTTTCGAGTTGGCAGTCCCCTCCTGAACAAACCATTGCAAACACCTTGCAGTTAACAGTGCCTCATCTCACTTTGAATGTTTCTTTCAGACTACCTAAACTCAACCAAATCTTGGTGGCCGCAATGATTGACTCTGGTGCCACCGGAAATTTCATAGATTCCAAGTTCATTGCAAAAACAAGTATACCCATTATTGTGAAGGAGAAACCTGAAATAGTCTATGCAGTTGATGGAACCCAATTAACTTCAGGAATGATCACTCACTGCACCTCTCCCATAGTAATGGTTTGTGATGTGGGCTCCGAACAACACCAAGAAACAATATCTTTCGATGTGATTGACGCACCCCAATTCAGAGTTATCTTAGGCATCCCCTGGTTAACGATGCATAATCCAACTATCAATTGGACTGAACGTACAATTGACTTCACTTCCTCTTGGTGTAAACAGGGATGCTGTGGGGGTCCGGTAAAAGACTCTAAGAACTCTCCAAGTTCCTTTCTACACACTGCATCTGCCCTTTATGTCTCCACAGCCGCTGAGCAAGACATAGATCTTCCTCCCATCTACGAGGAATATTCAGATGTTTTTTGTGAGCAAAAGGCAGAAACCTTACCACCACATAGAGACTATGATTGTGCCATAGATCTAGTGCCTGGGGCCAAGATACCCTGTAGTAGAATCTACGCCCTGACCGACCTAGAAAATAACCACCTTCGGGAATATCTTGATAAATTTTTGAAAAATGGTTTCATCCGGCCCTCCAAGTCTCCCGCAGCTTCTCCGGTCTTTTTTGTGCCTAAAAGCAATGGAGAATTGCGCACCTGTATCGATTACAGAGCACTTAATAACATCACCATCAAGAATAGATATCCCCTACCATTGATCCCGGTGCTTCTTGATCAAGTGCGCTCTGCCACGATTTTTACGAAGCTCGACTTGCGAGGCGCCTATCACTTGGTCCGTATCAGACCAGGTGATGAATGGAAAACCGCCTTCCGAACTCGTTTTGGCTTGTTTGAGTATTGTGTAATGCCTTTTGGCTTATGCAACGCTCCGGCAGCATTCCAATTTTTTATTAATGATGTCCTTCGGGACTTCTTGGATAGGTTCGTCATAGCCTATATTGACGACCTTTTAATTTTTTCATCCTCAACGGAGGAACACATTAGACATGTGAAGATCATCTTAAACACCTTGAGATCTCATGGTTTGTTCTGCAAGCTGTCTAAATGTGAGTTCCATACCACCAAAGTCGAATTTCTTGGCTTTATTCTTTCTCCATCTGGAATTACTATGGCCCGAAGAAAAATCCAAGCAATCCTTGATTGGCCTACCCCAACTTCAGTGAAAGATATCCAACGTTTTCTTGGGTTTGCCAATTTCTACCGCCGTTTCATCAAAGATTTCTCAACCTTGGCCACACCCTTGACCCAGCTGTTAAGGAAAAATGTTAAGTTCACTTGGTCCTCTAACACTGACTCCTCCTTTCAAACCCTTAAAAGAACCTTTACGCAGGCACCCATTTTACGACATCCTGATTCGGACTTGCCTTTTATCGTGGAAGCGGACGCTTCTGACTTTGCAGTAGGAGCGATTCTTTCACAAAGAGACCAAGAAACCAATGAACTGCATCCCATTGCCTTTTTGTCCAGAAAGTTTCTGCCTGCAGAAACTAATTACACCATTGCTGAGAAAGAACTCCTGGCCATTCGTTATGCCTTCAAAGAATGGCGTCACTATTTACTAGGAGCAAGACACACAGTAACCGTATACACAGACCATCGGAATCTACAATTCCTAAGATGTGCAAAAGCCTTAACCCCCAGACAACTCCGTTGGACATTGTTTTTTGCAGAATTTGACTTCATCATAACCTTTAGACCTGGAACCAAGAACAACAAAGCTGATTCCCTGTCACGGTATGATCATAAACCAGATGATGTCCTTTCAAATCCCAAGCCTACTAGTATGCTCTCCGAAAAACAAATCATAGGTGCCACGATGTCCGATGTTTTCTTTCAACAAATCAGACAAGCAATGCCTATACCCAAACTTCTTTCCTGGGTTCAGGATGGGCCCAATAGAACAATCCATCAGAATTTACCCTTTTTCTCCAACCTCTTATTTGTTCCTACGAAGAAACTACAAACTCAAGTTCTACAGTGGTGTCATGTTAGTCAATTGGCTGGTCATCCTGGTATCACAAAAACCAAAGAGTTGCTACAGCGAAATTTCTGGTGGCCAACCTGGAATAGGGATGTTCAAACGTTCATTCAAAACTGCGATGTTTGTGCCCAAGCTAAAACTGAACATGGTCGAAAGAAAGGTCTTCTTCTTCCGCTTCCCACCCCAACACAGGTCTGGGAGGACATTGCTATGGACTTTATCACTGATTTGCCGGAAGAGAAAGGTATGAACACTATTCTGGTGGTAGTGGATCGTTTATCAAAGATGGCCTACTTTATCCCTTGCTCTAGGCTTCCTACTTCGTCTCATTTGGTCCAATTAATCCTGGAAAATGTGGTTCGTCTACACGGCCTTCCTAGATCCATTACTTCAGATCGAGGTCCACAGTTTATCTCGCAGTTCTGGAAGGCTTGGTGTAAGACTCTTCACATTACTTGAAACACTTCCACTAGTTTCCATCCAGAGTCAGATGGGCAAACCGAACGAGTCAACCAGGTCCTGAAACAATATCTGAGGTGTTTTCTGTTCAAGAAGCAGGGTTCCTGGTTAACTCTTTTATGGGAAGCTGAGTTCGCTTACAATAACCTGCAGAACGCCTCCACGGGTCTGTCGCCCTTTTTTGCTGTTTATGGCCGACATCCTCATTTTACACCCTTGCTACTGGCTCATCACAAAACCCACATACCTTCCTTGGATTCGCATTTCAAGGAAATGGAACGCATCACTAAAGCCTTGCAAACAAATGTATTGAAAGCCAAAGCCACGTACAAAAAGTTTGCGGACAGGAAGCGTCAAAAGGGTCCAGATCTTCATGTAGGCGATGTGGTTTGGCTTTCTACCAGGAACTTTCAGTTCAGGAAAAGATACAAGTTCCATCCTAAATTCATTGGACCATATAAGATTATTCAGTGTGTGAATCCAGTGACTTACAAATTACTCCTTCCTAACAGTATGAAGATTCACCCTGTATTCCATGTTTCTCTGCTGAAGAGGGCTACTGTCAAACGGCGTCCTCGCCCTCCTGCTCTTCTTGTGAAAGGTCAGGATGAGTACGAGGTACGCTGTGTTAAGGACTGTAAGCGTGTTAGGGGGAAGCTTTGGTACCTGCTCTCCTGGAAAGGCTATGGACCTGAGGAGGACTCATGGGTCTCTGAGGCCAATGTTCATGCTCCTCGTTTGGTACGATCTTTTCATGCCCGGCACCCAATCTCTCAATTTTGAGGTCCTGGGGGGGGGTGTCTTCATTTTTGTTGGGGGGCACTGTCAGGATTCTTGCCCTTACTATGCTATGTGCCACTGCTTGTTGCTGCCAATGCTTGTTGCTATGCTAGTGCCACTGCTTGTTGCTGCCATTGCTTGTTGCTAGGCACCAACGATTGCTGCACCAACTATTGTTGTTATCAATATGCCCGCTTGTTGTTACTAGATTCTTGCCCTTGCTGAGTGCCAATGCTTGTTATTGCTTATGTTTCTCAAAGCGTCTTGCCAATGCTTGTTGCCTTACGCCTCAGAAGTTCCTATTTCGAGTTTTGCTGCCGAGGTCTTTGTTCCCTCTGCAGCCTCCATACTTCAGCTTGGGACTATAAAGGCGGCCACGCCCAAACCACCGCGCGGATTATTCCTTTCTGATTCCTGAGATCGGAGGTCTCCTGCTTCTGTTCCGGTCTTGGGTTCCAACGCTGAGGTCTTCGCTGGAGTTCCAAGCAATCCTGTTTCCTGAAAAATGGTAGTAAACTACCACGAAAATCCGCTTGCAGAAAACGCAGGTAGGATTTAACCAATTACTTTTGCCGGCTGGAGGAACTTTCAAGAGGCTTTTAAGGACAAACGCGAGGGGCGTTTCCTTTGTTGTTTTTCTGGACTTGGTTGATCGGATTTGATTTCTGGACTCTTGCTTCTGGTTGTGAGACTTCTAAACACTTCTTCTGCCTCGGTGGAGGGCTTTGGGCATAGATTCTGTTCTGAGTTCTTTTGGTCTCATCTTGGCTCTTTTGGTATTTGAATGTTTACAATGATAGAATGTTTGCAATGAACAATGCTGTGAATTGAACAGTAGTTAGTTCTTGAGACCTATTCATTCTTTTGTGCATCAACCTGAGTTTAATGTGAAGTGACTTAATTTGCGTGAATTACTTTGAAACAAACTTCTATGCATTACGTATTGAAAAAACACCTGTGCTTGTGTAAATCTTAAATGCACCACGTATCGAATAACTCCTGTGCTATTGTAACCATTGTAACCATTATGAGTCTTGACTGAATCTGTGATACATGTTGATACTTTATGTCTATGCAGATAAACGCCAAATTACGTGCTGAATTTCGCTTACTGAATATAAAGATTACAGTTACTTGGTTTTCCTTTCTAGACTGAGTTATTTGTCACATCTAGAATAAGGGGAAGTACTAGCGTTTCAGCAGATAGTAGATTTTCAGGGTTGTGCTCCTGAGAAACTCTAGGGGGGGCTTAAGAAACCAAGGCCCTGACACTCAAGCATGTAGAAGGTTGAGTTCCAACGTGTTGCCACCTCCTGGATGAGTGCTTTCCCTGGCAGTTTACGTTGATGTAGCAGGCCCCTCAGATGCTTCCGGGCCTTAAAACAATGGCTGAAATGTGTGCACATTCTTCGGCAGGTGGTCAGTAACTCGCACACTGGACTTTCTTCACTCAATAATTTTTTAACAACCAGGTTTATGCAGTGCGCCAAACACGGCACTCTGAAATAGTTACCCATATCCATGGCCTTAACTACATTGCCGCCATTATCCGTGGAAACATAACAAATCTTGCGTTTTCTTAGGGACAGCCATTGAAAGACCGTTGTGTTAAACTCCTGCAAAATGTTTTCTCCTGTATGACTTTTCTCCATGCCAAACATAGCTAGTGTTGCATGTTTCCGAGCAGCTTTAAAAACGTTGTCCGGGTCAACACCTGCCCTTAGCTTTGCTGTAACCCCTGAAAAAGAGACTCAGTGTGCAGTGAGGCACATGTAATCAGTGGCTGCGCAACTGGTCCACATGTCTGTTGTCAGATGTATAGTGTGAACAGCACTCTTCTGCAAAGCTGCCCCAATCACCTCCAGCACATCTTCATGTAGTGCTGGAACCGCAACTCTGGCAAAATAGAACCGGCTAGGAACCTTCCATTTTGGGCAGAGCGTTGCCACTAATTCAAGAAAACCAACCCCTTCCACAAAAGAAAAAGGGAGAAGGTCCAGAGCTAGCATTTTAGCCAGCTTAGTGTTATACAGACGCGTCATTGGGTGGTTGTGTTCAAATGGCGCATCTGAAAACAACATGCTTCTAATGGTGGGCTAGACCATGATTTTACGGGATGATGATGATGATGACTTCTTCGACCCAGTTACGCTCTGTGATGATGAACTTTTTCGCATTAGTGTCTCACTCTCTCCCACACTCTTAGTGTGGCTCACAGGGGGTGTGCTGCTGACAGGGGTACTGGGTGTAAGTGAACAAATGTTTGATGCTTCTTCCTCCTCCTCATCATCAGATAAAACATCAACGGATACAGTTTGTTGACTTGCAATTCGGGCTTCCTTGATCTCCTTTAGATGCGCATGCCATTGGACAGTGTGCTGTCTCTCAAGATGACCTCTCTGTCCTCCGGTACCATAGTTGGTGCCAAGCTTACCATGACTAACTCCAAGCTTACAAATGGTACAAATGGCTATGTTTTCCCTTGTTGTGCTAACACTAAAGAAGTCCCAAACTGCGGACTTCAAATGTCTGTGGGGGGCGGAGGAGGAGATACTGGTAATGCTAATGCCAGATGAAGTGGAGGATGTGTGTTGCCGAACTTTACTACGTTGTACACTTGCAGCACCACTAATTAAGGAAATGGAGGTCGAGGTGGATGGAGGTCCCTTCGGGCGAGAAAATATGGAAGCGGTTGGTGGTGGTGTACTAGTTAACTGCATTGGTGGTGGTCCCATTGCCTCGTCGACAACATCACGCTCAGCAGCTTTTCGGGCTAGGGTAAAAATATCTGTTTTCTGCATGCCCGCTGGGGCTGCAGTGGCGTTTATGATGACTGCGTCGTCGTCGTGAGAGTCTTCATCAGCAGTAGTATAGGCCACTTCTTGTTCAGCGTCATCATCACACTCCATAAGTACGAGAGTACGATCATGGTGTGCCTCACTCTCAGACGGCAGTGGTGTTTCCCAATTTGGATCCATATCCTCAGAAGGAAGGGGGCGTGAAGAAGATGTAGACACCATCCTTGATCTTTTCCTTGCTAGGGATCAGGAGGAGTGGCTTCCTCAAATGATACCTCGGCTTGAATGTCGATTTCCTGATGTGCCCCTACATCAGGAGGAACAACTATTGTGGGCACTTGTGCCGCTCCATGCACCTCTGCTTGCGCATCTCCTTGCCCTGCCTCTCCTTCCACATGTACTTGGGCTTGTACTTGCACATGTGGTTGTTGTTGCGGCTGTGGTTGTTGAACACTCGTCAGATGAGTTACAACAACCTGTCTTGATTGAGAGATGCTGCTACTTTCTTACGATGAGCCAACATCACTGGTCGATGGTGATTGAACAACTAGACTGGCAGCCTCTAAAGCACTCAAGGGCTTGGACTTAAGTTGGCGTGGTGGTGGTGGCACTGAGCCCAATGGAGCGGGGGTGCTGCTCCCAGCTTGGTCCCCAGCAGATCCCGCTGCTGCTGCAGGTGTACTTTTTTTTTATTCCCAAAAAATGTGGCGGACGGCACACCAGTCTCCTTGGTAAGTGGCGCCACTTGCTTCTTCTGCTCCTTACTGGCAACTTTCTTGCTAGAGGAGCTACGGGGAACTTTTTGTGGCCATCTTCTTCAGATGTCAGAACAGCAGGCCGCAGTTGCACGAGTTGCAGAGTTGTCTTGTCTGTGGCCACACGTGACGTCGCGTGATGTTATGCTGCACACACCGCTGCAGGACTTCTTCCTGGCACTGGTGATTTTCTTGTGCACCTAAAAGCAATAGAAGACAGAGGAACATCAGTTATACTCCCCAAAAAATCGAAAAACACACAAAAATCAGCACAATCCCATGCCATCCATGCCCTCAATGATGTTTAAATTCAAGACACCCCACAGAAAGATTAGGCCCCTGCACCACTCACTACCCCTGGGCATAATGGATGAAAGCTAGTCAAAATGGGTGCAGGCCTGAGAACACTGCCTGCCTTCAAAATGGCCCCTTGTCCCCCAGCACATGGCCAGGGCCTGCCTGTACCAGCACTTTAAAATGGCCCCCACCCACATGGCCAGTCCCCATCAACACCCCATAAAATCGAAAAACACACAAAATCAGCACAATCCCATGCCATCCATGCCCTCCATGACGTTTACATTAAAGAGACCCCAAAGAAAGACTCAGTCCATGCACCAATGGGTACCCCTGGGCAAAAGGCCCCATCAGCAGCCCAAAAAAATCGAAAAACACACAAAAATCAGCACAATCCCATGCCATTCATGCCCTCAATGATGTTTAAATTCAAAACACCCCACAGAAAGACTAGGCCCCTGCACCACTCACTACCCCTGGGCTTAATGGATGAAAACTAGGCAAAATGGGTGCAGGCCTGAGAACACTGCCTGCCTTCAAAATGGCCCCTTGCCCCCCAGCACATGACCAGGGCCTGCCTGTACCAGCACTCAAAATGGCCCCAACCTACATGGCCAGTCCCCATCAACAGCCCAAAAATCGAAAAACACACAAAAATCACCACAATCCAATGCCATCCATGCCCTCAATCATGTTTACATTAAAGAGACCCCACAGAAAGACTCAGTCCATCCACCACTGAGTACCCCTGGGCAAAAGGCCCCAACAGCCCAAAAATTGAAAAACACACAAAAATCACCACAATCCAATGCCATCCATGCCCTCCATGATGTTTACATTAAAGAGACCCCACAGAAAGACTCAGTCCATGCACCACTCACTACCCCTGGGCAAAAGGCCCCAACAGGAGCCCAAAAATCAAAAAACACACAAAAATCAGCACAATCCCATGCCATGCATGCCCTCAATGATGTTTCAAATCAAGACACCCCACAGAAAGACTAGGCCCATGCACCACTCACTACCCCTGGGCATAATGGATGAAAGCTAGGCAAAATGGGTGCAGGCCTGAGAACACTGCCTGCCTTCAAAATGGCCCCTTGCCCCCCAGCACTTGGACAGGGCCTGCCTGTACCAGCACTCAAAATGGCCCCCACCCACATGGCCAGTCCCCATCAACACCCCAAAAAATCGAAAAACACACAATAATCAACACAATCTCATGCCATACATGCCCTCCATGATGTTTACATTAAAGAGACCCCACAGAAAGACTCAGTCCATGCACCGCTCACTACCCCTGGGCAAAAGGCCCCAACAACAGCCCAAAAATCGAAAATTCCAAAATAGTAGTTGCAGCAACTGTAATGCCCCAAACAAACTTACTTGTGAAATTTCTAATCCAAAAGTGATCCAAAGAGAGTCAAAAAGGCCTCAAATCCAAATATCCAGCAGCATTCACAAAAAGTAATCCTTCCAGGTCAAGATCCAAATGAAAGTGACCAGCACATGAAGAAAGCACTGGGAGGAGCCTGCTGGACAGGAACAAAAAGTTGGAGACTGTGGGGCACTTCCTTCCTCCCACCCTCCCCCCCCCAAAAATGGACTCCTTGCAAAACAAGCATTGGAAATGCAATAGGGCTTGCATTAGGAAAGTTTGAGCTATTGGTCTTATCAATGAATTTTTTTATGTATGTGTTTTTTTTTAAATAGCTAAATTAATAGCTTTGTCATTTACAATGCCAATAGTTATAACTTTCGCAAATGTGACACCTATAGCATTTGTAATGCAACATGTTTTGTATTTACGTGACTTAGATGTATTGCTATTACAAATAACAATGGCTTTTAATTTATTTAAATAATTAATACTTAAATATTTTATTTTATTTGTAATGGCAATAGCTTAAACTTTTGTAAATAACTTTTGTGAAGATTATGTTCAGTGTTTTTATTGTGACGAAAATCCAAGAACAGAAGTGAAATATTAACATCTTTTTGTGATTTGTAATAAACAGCTTGAAATATTGTAAGAACATATTTGAACCAGTGATGCTGTGGTTGCGCTGAGTGATGTTGTGGTTGCGCTGATTGATGCTGTTGTGGCGGTGTGTGATGCTGTAGTGGTGCTGAGTGATGCTGTGGTTGCGCTGAGTGATGCTGTGGTTGCGCTGAGTGGTGTGTGCATCGGTGGAGCTTAGTGCGTGCATTGGTGGAGCTGTTTGGTGGGTGTATTGGTGGAGCTTAGTAGGAACATCAGTGGAGTTGTGTGGTGGGTGCATCGGCGGAGGTGTGGTGGGTGCATCGGCGGAGCTGTGTGGTGGGTGCATCAGTGGAGCTGTGTGGTGGGTGCATCAGCGGAGCTGTGTGGTGGGTGCATCGGCGGAGCTGTGTGGTGGGTGCATCGGCGAAGCTGTGTGGTGGGTTCATCGGTGGAGCTGTGTGGTGGGTGCTTCGGTAGAGCTGTGTGGTGGGTGCATCTGTGGAGCTGTGTAGTGGGTGCATTTGTGGAGCTGTGTGGTGGGTGCATCTTTGGAGCTGTGTGGTGGGTGCCTCGGTGGAGCTGTGTGCTGGGTGTATCGGTGGAGCTTTGTGGTGGGTGCCTTGGTGGAGCTGTATGGTGGGTGCCTCGGTGGAGCTGTGTGGTGGGGGCATCGGTGGAGCTGTGTGGTGGGTGCCTCGGTGGAGCTGTGTCGGTGGAGCTGGGTGGTGGCTGCATCAGTGGAGCTGTGCCGGTGGAGCTGTGTGGTGGCTGCATCGGTGGAGCTGTGTGGTGGGTGCCTCGGTGGAGCTGTGTGGTGGGTGCATTGGTGGAGCTGTGTAGGTGGAGCCGTGTGGTGGGTGCATCGGTGGAGCTGTGTGGTGGGTGCAGTGGTAGAGCTGTGTGGTGGGTGCATCGGTTGAGCTGTGTGGTGGGTGCATCGTGGAGCTGTGTGGTGGGTGCATCGGTGAAGCTGTGTGGTGGGTGCATAGGTGGAGATTAGTGGGTGCATTGGTGGAGCTGTGTGGTGGGTGCATTGGTGGAGCTTAGTTAGAGCATCGGTGGAGCTGTGTGGTGGGTGCATCGGTGGAGCTCTGTGGTGGTTGCATCAGTGGAGCTGTGTGGTAGGTGCATCGGTGAAGCTGTGTGGGTGGAGCTGTGTGGTGGGTGCATCGGTGGAGCTGGGTGGTGGGTGCATCGTTGGAGCTGTGTAGGTGGAGCTGTGTGGTGGGTGCATCGGTGGAGCTGGGTGGTGGGTGCATCAGTGGAGCTGTGTGGTGGGTGGAGCTTAGTGGGTGCATTGGTGGAGCAGTGTGGTGGGTGCATCGGTGGAGCTTAGTTGGTGCATCATTGGAGCTGTGTGGTGGGTGCATCGGTGGAGCTGTGTGGTGGGTGCCTCGGCACAGCTGTGTGGTGGGTGCATCGGTGGAGCTGTGTTGGTGGAGCTGTGTGGTGGGTGCATCGGTGGAGCTGGGTGGTGGGTGCATCGGTGGAGCTGTGTAGGTGGAGCTGTGTGGTGGGTGCATCGTTGGAGCTGGGTGGTGGGTGCATCAGTGAAGCTGTGTGGTGGGTGCATCGATGGAGCTGTGTGGTGGGTGCATCGGTGGGGCTTAGTGGGTGCATTGGTGGAGCTGTGTGGTGGGTGCATCGGTGGAGCTTAGTCGGTGCATCAGTGGAGCTGTGTGGTGGGTGCATCGGTGGAGCTGTGTGTTGGGTGCCTCGGGGGAGCTGTGTGGTGGGTGCCTTGGTAGAGCTGTGTGGTGGGTGCCTCGGCAGAGCTGTGTAGTGGGTGCATCGGCGGAGCTGTTTGGTGGGTGCATTGGTGGAGCTGTGTGGTGGGTGCTTCTGTGGAGCTGTGTGGTGGGTGCATCTGTGGAGCTGTGTGGTGGATGCATCTGTGGAGCTGTGTGGTAGGTGTATCTGTGGAGCTGTGTGGTGGGTGCCTCGGGGGAGCTGTGTGGTGAGTGCATCGGTGGAGCTGTTTGGTGGGTGCATCAGTGGAGCTGTGTGGTGGGTGCTTCTGTGGAGCTGTGTGGTGGGTGCATCTGTGGAGCTGTGTGGTGGATGCATCTGTGGAGCTGTGTGGTAGGTGTATCTGTGGAGCTGTGTAGTGGGTGCCATGGCAGAGCTGTGTGGTGGGTGCCTCGGCGGAGCTGTGTGGTGGGTGCATCAGCGGAGCTGTTTGGTGGGTGCATCGGTGGAGCTGTGTGGTGGGTGCTTCTATGGAGCTGTGTGGTGGGTGCATCTGTGGAGCTGTGTGGTGGATGCATCTGTGGAGCTGTGTGGTAGGTGTATATGTGGAGCTGTATAGGGGTGCCTCGGTGGAGATGTGGTGAGTGCATTGATGGAGCTGTGTGGTGGGTGCCTCAGTGGAGGTGTGTGGTGGGTGCCTTGGTGGAGCTGTGTGGTGGGTGCATCAGTGGAGCTGTGTTGTGGGTGCATCGGTGGAGCTGTGTAGGTGGACCTGTGTGGTGGGTGCATGGGTGGAGCTGTGTCGGTGGAGCTGTATGGTGGGTGCATCAGTGGCGCTGTGTGGTGGGTGCATCGGTGTAGCTGATTAGGTGGAGCTGTGTGGTGGGTGCATCGGTGGAGCTGTTTCGGTAGAGCTGTGTGGTGGGTGATTCGGTGGAGCTGGGTGTTGGGTGCATCGGTGGAGCTGTGTTGGTGGAGTTGTGTGGTGGCTGCATCGGTGGAGCTGCGTGTTGGGTGCATAAGTGGAGCTGTGTGGTGGGTGCATCGGTGGAGCTGTGTGGAGGGTGCCTTGGTGGAGCTGTGTGGTGGGTGCATCAGTGGAGCTGTGTGGTGGGTGCATCGGTGGAGCTGTGTAGGTGGAGCTGTGTGGTGGGTGCTTCGGTGGAGCTGTATGGTGGGTGTATTGGTGGAGCTGTGTGGTGGGTGCCTCGGTGGAACTGTGCAGTGGGTGCATCGGTGGAGCTTTGTGGTGGGTGCATCGGTGGAGCTGTGTAGGTGGAGCTGTGTGGTGGGTGCATCGGTGGACCTGTGTGGTGGGTGCCTCAGTGGAGCTCTGTGGTGGGTGCATCAGTGAAGCTGGTTGGTGGGTGCATCGGTTGAGCTTAGTGGGTGCATTGGTGGAGCTGTGTGGTGGGTGCATTGGTGGAGCTTAGTTGGAGCATCGGTGGAGCTGTATGGTGGGTGCATCAGTGGAGCTGGGTGGTGGGTGCATCAGTGGAGCTGTGTGGTGGGTGCATCGGTGGAGCTGGGTGGTGGGTGCATCTGTGGAGCTGTGTGGTGGGTGCATCTGTGGAGCTGTGTGGTGGGTGCATCGGTGGAGCTGGGTGGTGGGTGCATCTGTGGAGCTGTGTGGTGGGTGCATCTGTGGGGCTGTGTGGTGGGTGCATCTGTGGAGCTGTATGGTGGGTGCATATGTGGAGCTGTGTGGTGGGTGCCTCGGTGGAGCTGTGTGGTGGGTGCATCGGTGGAGCTGTGTGGTGGGTGCATCGGTGGAGCTGTGTGGTGGGTGCATCAGTGGAGCTGTGTGGTGGGTGGCGCGGTGGAGCTGTGTGGTGGGTGCCTCGGTGGAGCTGTGTGGTGGGTGCATCGGTGGAGCTGTGTGGTGGGTGCATAGGTGGAGCTGTGTGGTGGGTGCATAGGTGGAGCTGTGTGGTGGGTGCATCTGTGGAGCTGTGTGGTGGGTGCCTTTGTGGAGCTGTGTGGTGGGTGCATCTGTTGAGCTGTGTGGTGGGTGCCTCGTTGGAGCAGTGTGGTGGGTGCATAGGTGGAGCTGTGTGGTGTGTGCATCGGTGGAGCTGTGTGGTAGGTGCCTTGGTGGAGCTGTGTGGTAGGTGCCTTGGTGGAGCTGTGTGGTGGGTGCATCAGTGGAGCTGTGTAGTGGGGGCATCTGTGGAGCTCTGTGGTGGGTGCATCAGTGGAGCTGTGTGGTGGGTGCATCGGTGGAACTGTGTGGTGGGTGCATCGGTGGAGCTGTGTCAGTGGAGCTGTGTGGTGGGTGCCTCTGTGGAGCTGTGTGGTGGGTGCATCGGTAGAGATGTGTGGTGGGTGCATCGGTGGAGCTGTGTGGTAGGTGCCTCGGTTGAGCTGTGTGGTAGGTGCCTTGGTGGAGCTGTGTGGTTTGTGCATCAGTGGAGCTTTGTGGTGGGGCATCTGTGGAGCTCTGTGGTGGGTGCATCTGTTGAGCTGTGTGGTGCGTGCCTCGGTGGAGCTGTGTGGTGGGTGCATAGGTGGACCTGTGTGGTGGGTGCATCGGTGGAGCTGTGTGGTAGGTGCCTTGGTGGAGACAACAGGAGATGGATCATATACAAGTGTAGGATAGTCTTTCGTTCATAGTCATGGTCACGTGACCCCTCACATGACCGGAACCCTCGTTAAATAACTAAACACTACCGGGTATTAGTGCACCGGCGCGAACGGAGGAGACCGTCAACATTCGAACGCAGACCCCTTTCAAATCAGGTTAGTTTGTCAAGAAGAGGCTTTCCGATAGCTTCGCTCAGAACGATTCCCTCGATTTTCTTTGAACTAAAGCCGTTCTATTTTCCCTCTCGTTATAGCATTTTTCGCGAACTGGAGTTTCCAGTGACGTGAGTGTTACACCATATACTTTTCACTTTTCACTTTTTACTTCTACACGTAGACCACGATCACACACGATACTGGTTGGATAAGGGTGTTCTGATGTTACTTTTCACTGGTTTTCAACGGTTATTAAGTTGATGTATAATTCAAGATGTATAGATCATTTTGTTTTGGAGCAGACAGTAACAGTAACGTTTCTTATTTTACAGTGTCGTTTTCCCTGATGAAGGGCATGTTGTTAAATGCCCGAAATGCATTGGATGCTTGATAATGACAGTGTTTGCAATATGGAATATATTTTGAGTATTGATTGAAGGAACACAAAATAATACTATAATCAACATTATTTTGATGGAATGAAATAAAAAATTGATGAACTGTGGAACCAAACGAGTGAAAGTCTTCTTATATAGGGGAGACAACCTTGAGTGCCTGTAAAGGGATGACGCTAGAGAATCTCTAGTCTCACTGTTCTAAGCTCTGTTTAAGCCACAATATAGCTCGCCAGCTATGCGCAAGCGCATCAGCAGGCGAGCACTAAAAAAGTGCAGGCAAATGTCAACCTGAGGAGTTATTCTGATAAAATCATCATTTTCAGAAGGTTTATGCTGCTTGCTGGTGGATTTCATGTGCAGAATTGCTAATTTTGCAATTTCGCGAGTGCGAGATTGTTGCTGTCCGCCTCATCTACGTGTTCGCAATTGTGAACTCTCGCGATGTGTGCTGTGCAAGGTGGCAAGCCGCGATGACGTAATCGCGGTCGCCAAACTCCCGAGGGATCCCACAGCAAGATCCAAAATGGCGCAGCACACACAAAATATGGAGAAAAACAACTCTGAAAACGCTGAATGACGGTAAGTGAACGCCGCGCACTGCAATAGTGTATCACTAAGCAAAAAAATCCGCTGTGTGCGAATTTGCGAATTTTCGGCAAATTCGCAAGAGTTCGCAGATTGCGCATTTGCTGAAAATCCGCAAAATCCGCGAGCGGAACGGATTTTACGCCCATGCTTAGAATTGTTTATGTTTTAAAATAGCTACCCCCCGAATAGATGCCCCTAGAGTTGAGCAAACAACTAACTCGTAACCCATCTGGGTCAGGAGCTTCTTATCTTGATACCCGATATGGGTTTCTGAAAGTAGCGCCAAGTGTGGTTTATACATGCTTAGTTCTTCCTGTACAAGTCTCCTCTTCTGTTTACTATTGAGACAGCTACATTCCATATCATACATCTAATCAAAGACATATCTTATCATCACAAATTTAGCTCTCCTCTGTACAAAAAGTTTATTGAAAAAAAAGATCTTATTTTTGTTGTAGTGTACCATTATCTCTTCTTGCAATAAAGTTTTCCCCTTTTTAAGCCCACCCCTACTCAAAACCCCCATTTATCTACCCGGAAGCTTCCCTCTATTTTCTGCTGCCGCTGGAGGGGCAGCCATCCAGAGAGGATTCCCCAGGAACCCCAACCCTCCGTATTATACTCATACACAAAGATCAGTAACCACAAAACGAAAAAAGGAGAAAGAAGACAAGCAAGTGCCCTAATAGATTATAGAAAGCCCTATCAAATTAAACTTAATTTCTTACATTTTTGAACCCATTTTTGCAAGACATTGCTAAGCTTCTTTTAAATCATTAAAAAAAATATGTATGCCTGGTTTTTATGACTTTGAGGTGAGCAGGTTCCTGAAGATATGAAGTTGCCCCCAAAGACTTAAAGGGGTCAATCAATTTACGTAACCCCCATCTCTTATCCATGGTAACCTTACTCAGGTCAGATTTTACAAAAAAGGTTAGATTATCAATGGTCACAGGATTGTTCGGTCTAGCTTTAATTTAGACTGCTTGTCTTAGCACATAGTTGCCAAAGTAAATCAGCAAAGGCCTTGGGTGTTTACTCTCCTTATTTCTGGAGATCATGGGCAATCTGTGTACTCGCTGGAGTTGAGAGTCCCAGTCCCAGTCAGATAAGTCCGGGAATGCCCTTTGGAGTAGTTTGACCAAATAGGCCCTCACATCTGAACCCTCTGAACCTTCTGGTATCCCAAAAAGTCTCAGGTTCTGCCGTCTCTGCCTATTTTCAAGGTCTTCCACTTTGTTCTGTAGGGCCTGATGTCTTCGTTGTGCTGACCTTTTGAAACCATAGTGGTCGCCAAAGTTTCCTCTACTTCGACAACCCTTTGTTGTAGCTCTTCTATATCCTTTGTCACGCCATTCAGTTTATTTGTTACTTCATGCAAACAGCTATGTATTTAACTGTTATCCTCCCTTAACTGTAGAAAGTGTTCTTGAACCTCTTGACGGTGTACCATTAAGGTTCTAAAAATGATATCCAAGGTCGAATCGTTGGTAGAATTGTTGGTAGAAGCAGTGAGAGGGTTAAGGGGTGCAGTGGACACATCAAATACCACTGGTGCCATAGATATAGCCTCACCATGGGGGAGGTAGGTAATGAAGATTTATCTTTCTGGCGAGGTGTGTTATCAGCAGTAGAAAATATAAGAGCAGGGGGGTAACAGGAGTGATAGCAATTGAGGACGCCGCCATCGAGTCTAATTCAGGGACAAATATCCCCCCGTTATTCAGCGTTATATTCTGAGGGTTCTGAAAGGTTTGAAAATTTTTAGAGTGATCCCTCGTTAAGCTCAGCGGCAGATTCTTAACACCCCTTTTGACTTGAATCCACTTGCGCAGCAGACTCTGGTCTTTGATTTGTTTCCCTCCGATGAGGGTTGGTATTAATGTTGTGAGTATAACTGAAGGATTCATATTTTTCCCCCCTTTCTTTGCTTTACTTTTTGCCTTCCCCCTTTTTCTTGAGCCCGAGGATTTACTCCCCTTTGTTTGTAGAGCATTATGTTCTGTATCCTCCTCTGCATCTCCTCCCTCCACATACTCCTCATATTCGTCGTTGGAGTTGTTCTCTTGTATAATCTCCGGTATCTCGCTACAACTATCTATTCTCTCGTCGACCGCAGTCATATCATGTACCTGTAAAGCTTGAGGAGGAGCTAGCGTAGCAGCTGGGGTTGCTAGATTACTGACAGACTTGACAGTGTCTATTGTAAAAAGTCCCTCTAAGTTAAGTTCATCAGCCAGCACCAGATTCACAACCGTAGAATCTTCCACAAGCGGCACATTTAGCTTCTCTTTACTCACACTAGCTGCGTTAGCTGCATTGCTTGCCAGAGAGTTATTCATATCCAGCTCCCCCCTGCCTTTACAGTGACGTCTTGTTAATGGCTTTGTTAATATTAGAACAATTAGGTTTATCATCAAGCAAGTATTCATCAACATCTTTATCTTTGTCTTTATTATTAGAGATTAACACAATGGATTTATCTTTTAGCATATTTGGGGGAGGGGGAGTTGCTTGCGGCTTACCAACTTGTTTCTCCGTAATGCCAGTTTTCTCCAAGACATTCAAGTTGGAGCGCAGTATCCTTGCCACCACTGCTAGGGATATTGGTTTGAATGTCAGTACACCCCCTTCTTCGGCTTCCTGCCCAAGCTCCTTCCTTCAGAGGAGTGCCTCTGGTCGTTATGTTCTGTCTCGGCGCATTCTTAGGCGCCATTGCGCTACTGCATTTCCTTCTTGCTTTGCGGCAGTGTTCCCTCTTGGGCTCCTAACGTATTTGCCGGAGCTGGAGCCAAAAGCCAAAAGTCTGAAACAGACCAGCCTCAGCCGGTCAATCACTATCAGTACACCCGCGTACACACCAAAACAAACGGTGTTACCGGCAAACAACCAATTCACTGCAGCTGCTGTTGCTGTCCTCTTTCCTCCAGCCCTCTGCGTCTCCTCTTCTCCACACCTTTTCACAAGCCTCGAGCCTCAAACCGGTTCCTGGCTACAGCACAACCTCCGCACTGCAGGTGCGTTCCGCTTTAAAATCTTGAGAACCACCACAGCGGTAAATGTAATAGCCACATCTGTAACTTGAGGCACCTTTGTGTATCTTTGTGTAGCTTTGTGGCACCTTAAGAAATTTCTCCGTAAGATAGCAGGAGTCAGTCAATCACGCCGTCCGTGCTTTTAAACACCAAACAAACGCTTCACGGCTTCGCTTCCCTGCCGCTTCCTGCCGGCGCATTTCCTGCCAATGTACTGGCATTACCAGCTCTCAGCCAGCTCTCCGTTGTTGCTGCCGCCTTCCCACTTTCCTCCAATCACACTTTTTTAAACCCTCAAGTCTCAAGCCAGCTCCAACTCCGGCTCCGGCTCCAACGCAACACAACCTCCAGCACTGCAGGTACGTTCCGCTCAAAATCTCAAAGTCACTTGTAGCGCTTTTGTTGTACTTTGTGGCACCTTCCCTGCAAACCTTTCTCAGCAGAAAACCATCAAGCTGTAGTTATGATTATTGCGGTTACATTCTCGGCATTCAACCGCCCATAACCTTTCGGTTCGGGAGTTCCTGCGGGAGCGTCCTCTCCGTGGCGTCTTCAATCCGCCATCTTGCTTCCCTCTTTTATTGCAATATGTATCAAGTTAAATGTAGCACTCGGTCCAATTTATCCCAAAGAGTCAGTGTCTAGATTTGAACTCTTGTCCTCCACTGTTAGGATACAGTTATAGCTGCCTGTCAGAGACTATAAGTGAACTCTTACCACGACTTGCACCGGAACAGATTGTTGCCTTTTTCCTGACTCCACCTCCAAAGTACTGAGAGTCTGTTATGTAAAACCTGACTCACGAGAACCTCAAAGGAGGAAGGGGGACTGGAGAAAATAACAAACAAAGAAGAGACTGCTCTAGAATGTTCTTGCTTGGCTTTGTAGGTCTCGTCTATTGTCTGACGAATCTCTTGGAATACTAATGCATGGAAAGATAAGACATCAACACATTTCCTTTCCTAGCTACTTTATCTATTAATGATTTATTTCTAGATCTTACCACACATTCCAGAACTAGTGCTACTCTTCTGTCTTTTCCTGTTAACTTCGCTCTCTATAGAACTTATCTGTAAATACAGTTTACATGTAAGTTAACCTTGTTTTCTCTTCTTAATATATCTATCTATTCTTTATTACTGTTCCTACGTTTACCTTCTATTGAGAACTGAAGCTTGATCTTTGTTATTCATACATCTTTTAGTAAGTATATCTAATACTCCTTCTTTGTCATGCAGGTTTCGCTGAAGGGGAAAACCTACTACCAGGTAAGTTCTGTTTTTTTCCTTATATTTATCTTTTCACCAGTTTAACGATTGTAGTTTACTATTTACTCCTAACTGTACAGGTTCAATGCTAGTCCACTCAGTCACTTATCTGTATCTTCTTAATCTCTTCTTTTCAGGAAACTGAACACGCTGACTCCAGCTGGCAATTGCTCACAAACTCCAAGAAGTGCAGAAGGTTAATGTGGCTCCGGTAATCCTCATCTCTGTGGCTGTGGATAATTGGGGAACGAGATTGTTGGAAAAAAGGAACGGAAAAAAATGAGGGGGAAAGGAAAGGGTCTAAAAATATACTGACCCTAGGTAGAGAAAAACGCGACGCAAGGGACTAGAGAAGGGACGAGGTAAGATGGGGGAATGACACTACGAACTTTGAAAGGAGCAGATTCAAAATGCTACTGTCTCCTCAGAAACTCTGGTGAAGTGCGCACTTTGGTTAGCGCTCGCGTTTCACTAGCTGTCAGGGTTCGCCAGCAGACAAACAACTAGACCGCCGACTCATCCTCTGAGTCGGCGGCCACCTTGGAATTCCGCTTGCGAGCTAAGATACTCCAGCGGCGACTCCAAGGTGAACCCACAGTCCCAAATGTACACACAGAGTGTTTTCTTCTGGTCGGAATTCGGGGAAGCCTGACACTGCCACTTAGCTAAAACTTTCTTTTATGTTTGAAGGAGTGCTGTATGCTGATTCTCTCTGGATTTGTGCTTCAGCCATCAAGGATCTACTTAAGAAAATATCTTAAATGTCTATAGTTGTATCATACTTCTATTTGGGATCAGAGGCAGCTCTATTAATCAAATGATATTTCCAAGATTTGAGCGTTGGTTACACAAACTGCAAATATCACTACCTCCTTTGAAATCACTTTGCAAAATGCGTTATATTACTTATTACATCATACATCAAAAAGATACAGTTATGTGTGTCTGTTCTTACACAGCACAGGTGACTACATCAACAAGACAATTAATCACTGTTCTTTCAATCATAAATGTACTTGGTATGTTATGAAACACAACGTTAAACAAACTTGGATCAGTT